>NW_028227262.1:86440000-86710000 GCF_978045245.1 Mus caroli | reverse complement strand
TCAAGATGAAATATTTCGAAAAATACTTACAGTTAAAGGGCACTGTATCTGAAATTCTTGAAATTGACACGCATGCAGTGTTTTAGCAACAGATAAATGCTGATTTACTTTCACCCATTCCAATTATAATCCATTCTGATTGACTTGATGGAATATTTTAGACTGTATTATACTTGAATCATTTTGATTAATCTTAAGAAAAAAACCAGTCAATAAAATTATAGAAGTATAATGTTAAATGTGACTGGTCTCTGTAGCAGGATTTTCCCTGTCCAATCACTTTAAACATTAATATAAGAAACCTGTGATTGGAGAGGGAGAAGGGAGGTGGAGGGAAGAGTTGCAGAGACTGAGAAGGATGAGACAGGTAAGGAGGAGGAAGAAAGATGGACCAAGAGGAAGGTGATCCAGATTCTGCATGGCTTTAAATAGCCACAGGTACCTATAAATATCATAAAGGATCTAATAATTGGGTTAAAGTGTCTAATCTAGGTGGGCAGCTTGTATCATTACCAATTGGCCCTGAAATTACTGTGTGGGCATCTTGTGAATTGAGAATTTATTGATATATAAATCTGATTAATTATAAGCATCAAGAGTTTTGATTTGACTGGGTTACTGGAAATTGTGACAGCTAACCGCAAGGTGGGTGGTCATTGTATGGGACTGGTGTGTCAGAGGCCCACCAAGGGAAATTGGCAAGTCCAATGGAGATGTTTCAAGACCTCCAGAACAGAGAGTCTGCTAAGATATGCTCTGCCGGTGCCCAGCGTAGCTCGGGAACTTGCAGTTCCTTTTTAATATTTCCCGCAACAGGTACCCGCATTTGAACCCTAAGAAAATGTCAGTAAAATGGTTAACTAATTTTGTACTTTTACATTGATTTAATATAGTATGTATTAGATTATAGTCTATATTAGATTCTCCATCAGTGACATAAGTGCACATCCTTATTTGAGATGTAAATAAAAATGTATATAAAACACATTGTAGGGTTGGAGAGATGGCTCAGAGGTTAAGAGCACTGGCTGCTCTTTGAAAGGTCTTGAGTTTAATACCCAGCAAGCACAAGGTGGCTTTTTAAGTATCTATAATAAGATCTAGTGCCCTCTTCTGGCCTACAGGCATACATGCAGGCAGAAAGTTGTATACATAATAAATCTTAAAAAATAAACCCACACATTTTAGCATCAGTTTTAGAACATTGTCATAGAAATAGTTGAAACTTAAACTGAAGTATTCATTCTCAGGAAAGTCAAGTGACCATTAGTGCTAATGTAGAGGAAAAGAGTGTAGCTTTCTTGAAAAAACTTAGGCAAGAACTTTTAATACGTTGTCTGAAGTTGAACAGGAGCTTAGCTGGTAATGTTTATTTTCAGAGCAAAAATATTTACTACAGTGTTTTCTAACCCAATACCAAAGCACAGTTGAGAAAAACATAAAGAAAAACCCTACCCACTTGTTATTCACTGTGGCCCAGTTTTGCCTTAGCATCTTATAGGAACAACTGCTTGACTGAACCCTGCCCAGTGCCACAATCTAGCAAGACACATATTGGAAACCTGGCATGAGAAAAATAATAAGGATGCATGTTGGTGGCTTATGAGGTTGACCTATAGCTTGTTCACTGGACGTCTAAAACTTGTGACTAGCTTGAAAACTAGACCTTTTGTAGATTTTTTTTTTTCAGTGTCATTTCTGTTTCTGGAGCTGAGCTCAGAATTCCAACATTGAAACTTGGGTAGAACTCTCTATCATCTGTCTTCAATATATTGTTGGGAACTATAGATGTTAGAAAATACATTCTGGGAAAAAAACTAAGTCAGTGTGGAAAATGGTCAGCTACCAAAATTACCAAGTGGGCATTACCCATAGCAAAAGATTTTGGGCTTTACATTCTTTAATAAAAATTTTCTTTAATATTAAGAAATTCATGGATGAATACAATAAAACATGAGCTTACCAACTTCCCAATTCCTCCCTCCAACTCCTCTTTGATCCCTCCTACAACATGTCTCCTACCTATTTGATGTCTCTTTTGGTGATATTTTGGATAGCTTACTAAGTCCAGTTAGGGATGCTACAATGTACATGTGTTTAGGATGGAAAGCCTAGCCTCTTGGCCCTATGGAGGCTTGATAACCCAGGATAGGGGAATACTAGGCTGCTGAGACAGGAGTGGGAGGGAGAGCACCCTCATAGATGCAGGCGGAGGAAGGGGGGCATGGGGAGCTTGTAGAGGGGAAACTGGGAAGGGGGATAACATTTGAAGTGTATATAAATAAAATAACCAATAAAAAAGAATTATTCATTCTCCTTTAGAAGACATCTATTGCCAATAATACGTAAGGGGTGAGTCCTGGACATAATCTGCCAACCATGCACGAATTTTGACTAGTTTTATTTAGAACTAGAAAATATTGTTTCCTTATAGTCATCCATCTTATAATAATAAATAATAAATAAGCAGTTCTCATTTAAGTAACCATAGGTTCTGTGAATTCATTATTATAATAGTCTTATTGTATAAAAATGACAGTATTTCATGTAACTCCTCCTTATCTTCCAGCTTTTACATGTTTCCCAGCCTCTCTTTCATGATATTTCCTGAGTCTTGATGGTAAGGGTATTCATATAGATGCCTTATTTAAGGCTAAGCATTGAGTATTTTGAATATGCATGTCTCTCTCTCTCTCCATTTGACTGTTTTCCACTTCAAAGTTTCTAATTTCATCAATTTTGAGAACAGTCCATATCTATAGGTATAATCATAAATATTTAAATATAAATTTAACAGCTTGATTATTCTCCAAAATAGCAATACATCCTACCCCAGGGCATAGAATTTCCCCAGTCATAACTGTCTGAGTAGGATTGGGGTCAAGGTGTACAAAATAAGACATTGTGCACAGCTTAGCCCAAAATCAGACAATGATGTCACAACCTTTCCTCCCAAGCCTCAGAGATAAAGAGAGCAGAAATAATGGATGAGCCAGAGAATATGGATGACTAAAAGGAAACAGTATTTTATAGATGCTGCAGGGCAATATGGCATTTCAACCTATATTGGTGGTGGCAGCATGCATAATTTCCCTGTGGAAGGTTAAGATATGCACTGATGCATGATTATAATAACAACAAATCATTAGGTATCAGTTTAATACTATGCCCATTTAGGAGAGTGATAACAATAAGTTCTCCCCTGGAGCCTGTGACTGCCTGGGCACAAGTTTTTGCCCTGACACCAGTTCCAGGAATAGGAATCATATTACAGAGGTGGCTTTAAATCCAATCAGAAAGCATTTAATACTTCTTATAATTTTTATGCCACTATTGTATAAGTGGGTGTATTCTGCTAGGATGGTTGTTATTGTAGCCTGCAGTGTTCACAGCTGGATAAAATTGATGGGTACATTTCTCCTGTAGCATGCATAACACCTTCTAGGGCAATTAAATCTAGCTTTTCATAGACCTTTAATTTGTGTGAATCCACAGTACTCCAACTT
This sequence comes from Mus caroli, assembly GCF_978045245.1. NCBI lineage: Eukaryota > Metazoa > Chordata > Mammalia > Rodentia > Muridae > Mus > Mus caroli. The sequence goes on along the minus strand of NW_028227262.1, from coordinate 86,706,494 downwards.
CTCTATCTCTCTTCTTCATCTTCATCTAGCCTCTTTGCCCTTAGAATTCTACACCTTCTTTCACAATACAAATGTTCTACAATCCATCCACATAGTTGTTTTTTTTTAAGTTGGGTTATGAAGTAAAAGACTTTTATGTAGATGTATTTACTGTTTTGTGTTGAATAATTGTCATTGTTTAAAAATTTAAATTATATGAGATTGCTATTCATGGGACATTAGCTATTCTATACTAGAGACATTATTGGCAGTATCCTGAATCCATACCCTGTTCTATTTCTGTGCATATCCTTGAGAATAACTCTAGCAGTTTGAAGATAACTGTCCTGGCTTTCAATGCCAGCTTCTTCAAGCCACTGAGTAACCTTACTATGGATGTGATATTTCTAGATTGTATCTTCACATTGTTTTTTTTTTTTTTTTCTAGCAATAGCATCTGGAACTGCCTATGGTGGCGGTGTCTACATGTATCATGATATTATTTAACCCTTATGAAAAAACTAAATTGAAAATATATGAATTAATTACTGATAACAGCAAAAATATAGAGTGACTTTGAAACATAAAGTGAGTTAGTGGGCAGCATAAGAAGGTAATAATAGTTTTATAATGGAAAGTATTCAGTTTAAGTTGTGAGGAATATTATACATTTCAAAATATTATCCCTTAGGGTATCATCCCACAAATTAAGGAAATAACTTCATAACTCTTCTAAAGCACTCCCAACTGAGCTGTCTTAGCACCTCTATAATTCTTAAAGAGACAAAGTTCAAGTGCTATTTGAAGTATGTTTTTATATATAAATGAATTGATGATATTGAAAATATCATGATAAATGAATTAATGAAGTTGGCCTATGAATGCATCCACAGCAAAGAAGAAATCAGTATTCTTCCTTAGATAGGGAAGGCAATTATCCAGAGAGCAAACCAAATTCAATTATACTGTGAAATTCCACATTACTTCTTACAAATAAAAATTTCATCAATAATGTCCAGGTTGACGGATTTAAAACCTTTTCTTTCTTTTTTTTTATTTATTTTTTATTACGTATTTTCCTAAATTACATTTCCAATGCTATCCCAAAAGTCCCCCATACCCTCCCCCCGACGTCCCTACCCACCCATTCCCATTTTTTTGGCCCTGGCGTTCCCCTGTACTGGGGCATATAAAGTTTGCATGTCCAATGGGCCTCTCTTTCCAGTGATGGCCGACTAGGCCATCTTTTGATACATATGCAGCTAGAGTCAAGAGCTCTGAGGTACTGGTTAGTTCATAATATGGTTGCACCTACAGGGTTGCAGATCTCTTTAGCTCCTTGGATACTTTCTCTAGCTCCTCCATTGGGGGCCCTGTGATCCATCCAATAGCTGACTGTGAGCATCCACTTCTGTGTTTGCTAGGCCCCGGCCTAGTTTCACAAAAGACAGCTATTTCATAAGGGCTTGCTGACAGGAGCCTGGTATGGCTGTCCCTGGAGAGGTTCTACCAGCACCTAACTAAAAAAGATGCAGATACTCATAGCCAACCATCCGACTGAGCCTGGGGACCCCAATGGAAGAGCTGGGAGAAGGACTGAAGGAGTTGAAGGAGACTGCAACCCCATAGGAAGAACAGCATTTAACTAATCTTGCCACCCAGAGCTTCCAGTGACTAAACCACCAACTAAAGAGTTGGTGATTCCAACTACATTTGTAGCAGAGGATGGCCTTACCTGGCATCAATGGGAGGGGAGAACCTTGGTCCTGTGGACATTGATGCTCCAGCATAGGGGGATGCTAGAGGGATGAGGCAGGAGTGAGTGGGTGGAGGAGCACCCTTATACAGGAAAAGGGGAGGGAGGAGAGGGGGGATGAGATGTGTGGTTGGTGAAAGGAAAATCAGGAAGTGGAATATCATTTGAAATGTAAACAAATAAAAGGATTAATAAAAAATAAAATGAGTGCTCGCTTCGGCAGCACATATACTAAAATTGGAACGATACAGAGAAGATTAGCATGGCCCCTGCGCAAGGATGACACGCAAAAAATAAAATGAAACCTCTTCATGGCCCACACATATCATTTTAACTTCACATCTCCATCCTAAAAAGTGTATAACATGTTCTGAAAAGCAAAGGCTAAAATAATGAAACCCATGACAGCTTCTGGGACTTACATACTACTGGTTTTTCCCCTTAAATACATATTTTTGTTTGTCAAAATGTCCACCTACAACATTATAAATCATCACACACACACATACACACTAATGAGTATTTCTGTGTGTGTGCATGTGTATATATAAATGCATATGCACTTTTGAGCTTTTATTAAATTTTACTTCATGTACACGAGAGGTTGTCTGAATGTATGTGTGTATACCATGTTCTCACAGTGCCTTTGAAGGTCAGAAGTCAACAGATCCGTTGGTACCAGATTTAACAGATGGTTGTGACCCACCATGGGGTTGCTGAGATTAAATCTAGGTCTTCTGGGAGAGTAGTATCAAGCTCTCTTAGATGCAAAGTTAGCTGTCTAGCACAACAATCTTTGTAAAATATAAACTAGGCGAAGCAAAAATAATGAATTTATTTGAAGACTGCTGTTCTTTGCCTTGTCCTTGGTCTCTTCCGGCATATTATGCAATGGATTCAGGAAGACTCATCTTGAGCATCTGCCTTTTTATCAGTGTTCACAGTCGGGCAGCCATGAATTTCATGTGTGGAACCTGATAAGGGTTCATTTCTCTTTTGTATAATTTTATTTTCTCATTGTTATGTATAATTCAAAATAATTCTTTTTAAGGTTAGTGTTAAAATTTATCAGTTTAAATCTACAAAATATATCAATTACAAAAACATTAAAACATCATTGTATTCATGAAAAATAAATTTATTATTTTTATTGAGAACAACTTTTATATAGTATATTCTAATCGTGATTACTTCTTCTCCAGCTCTTCCCACATCCTCTTTTCCTCCCAATCTACTTAGATCCAAGTCCTCTTTCAATGTGCTATTTTTATTTAAAACATTTGTGTTGTCAAATTTCTACAGATCTATTTTTATATAATTATTTTCCTTCTGGTGTCTCAGTTAGAGAGTCATTTTAAGACAAATACCTGTTGAATATTGCATGCTAGGCAAGATACTACATGCTTCATATTCCAGACAGCTTTCTCCCTTCCAGAATGCTCACAGGCAAGGTTCCCTTTCCTTCTTTAACTTTGTAATGAGGGTCAAGGATGTGTAATGGATGAACATTTGAAGAGGTCCAGAGTTCCTTACTTTTAGAAATATAATGAAACTCGTGTGTTTTATGCAAAATCTTTTGTTTCTTTATTACAATATACTTTTATTTTTCATATTAAAAGGAATTCATCCATGTAATCAGCTATGTCTGAGATGGTTTAATGGAGGGTTAAGATTATGATGTAAGTGTTAAAAATAAAATTCCAGTCATAGACATTTTAGATCGGTGACTTTTCCTGTGATGTCAGTTTATGAAACATGGCAATTGAGTATGTTTGCAATGGTATTCATCTATTTGATTCCTATAAATAGTCTAGCATGTGTACTTTTGTCACATTGCTGTACTCTAGTACAGGAGACTTCATTGTATCAAATGAGTACAACTTTGCTTTAAGAAGCTTTAGTGATCAGAGACAGGCAAAGAAAACTAAACTAAAGATCAAAAATTATAGTGGATTCTAAATTAGAGTTTAAGATACTCTATATTATCAAGATAAGTGAAGATAGTGATTTAAAGTAAACCTTTCTAGAACTTCCTCATATTATAAATTGTACATGTATATGACATATATGTATATAATCACAAGTCAAAGAAAAATCAAACCCATAATTGAGAATTGAGAATCAGTTGAGAGAACTGGATCAGCTGCAAGCAGCTGTTTGGAAGTAAGCATGTCTGGCATTCAAGGTTTGTTTCCAGTCCCTGGCTATGGTGTAATAAGACTGTATCAGAGTAGTCAATGTTTTCAGCACTTTCAGATTTCAATGCACTTGTGAATTCCACATTTTCCCCCTTGCTACAGTCATGGCAGATATACTGTTTGCTCTAGTAAATAGAGCAATGAGCCAATCATTTGTCAAAGTATATACTTCTGAAGTAAGTGAAAGTCACTTCATATAAATTCATCCAACTGAGTGAGAGGGTCTTTTCCTCAGAGGACAGTTTCATTAGAACACACAAGGATGGGTTGGGTTTTTTTTATAGCCTCAAAGAAGAGTTTATATGATTATGTAATATAGTAATTTTTGCAGGTGAATTTTATTTTATAAATAAGTGACTTTCACTGGGGTCAGAGAGTTGTGTGTTAACATAAAAGTATGTCATTCATTTGGCAAACTGTCAACATCTATGACTATTCCGGACTTACTATTAAGACAGCTGCTTCTCATTGTTAATTTGTGTCACTTCTGTGATTATTACCTCATTTTTTTCTACACAGGAAGTTACCAAACTGGAATCTAAGGACTTGAGGAGCAGACCCTCATCATTTTAAATCTCCTTATGTATTTCTGCCTGGTTTTAACATTGTACAATTAATATAAAAAAAATCATCCTTCCTTTATCATTAGTCAGGATCTGTTGCCCTAGTTTTGAAGTTGGTCTCTTGAGATAACGGACATAATTGAAACTCCTGTTAAGTTTTTCCATTTTAATGAAAGTATTAAGTGGCTTGTGGAGCTGCACAATAAATTTGCTGCCCTGGTCTCAGAGGGCTGGCTGCTTTTCATTCTGCTGTCGATTCTTTTCTTCTCCGCATTTATATAGTTTATGAAAATGGTTTCAATGACTTGACTCTGTTCTCAGATCATTGACTTGTAGGACAAAGTGGGCTTTTATTTTATTTTCATAGTTTTCTCTTTATAATTAAAAGTAAAAGGGCACGATAGAGAACAGAAAACAAAAGTGACCTGATTAATTCTGTGGTTTTGGTTCTCTGAACTATAGATTGAATAGAGCAATATAGGATGATACGCATGGTTCCTCAAAGACTTTTGGTTTTTGTTTTTAAATTCTACTTATTAGTTTGAGACTATAAGTAACTGCAATTAAATCTGAAAGTAGTTTTAGAGGATTTTGTGGAGGAAAAAAAATGACTAGAAAAGAAAATAGTACTTACTATTAAGTACATGTGCTTATAACACAAAATTTATGTCACGGAGAACATTTTTTTCACTTATAAATTTTAAAGTCTTTTCCTAAGGCTTTTGACATTTGGCTTTTGTCAAGTTATTTTAACAGGTTTGTGCCTATATGTTAATCAGTATCATACATGAAATAGATAAGATTGCACAATAAAAGGGAAAAATACTACTGAATCTTTGGAGAAAGAATTTACTTATGTTTTTTAGTCTTCATGTGTCTGTTTCATAACATGAAAATTAATAGAATGAAGAATCTAAGAAGATGTAACTATTCAAGGTATCTAAGGAAACACAGGATGCAGTTCTGGAGGAATAAAAATATTATAAACCCTGTTACTACGAGCATATTCATTTTTGTATCTTTCATTAATATAATTATTCACATGCTGTCTTTCTTTAACCTGTAAGACCTAGTAGGTGGCAGCCCATGCTGCTACAGGGGTATGGCTAGTATACACAATGTCTTTTTTGGGTCAATACCTGCATCAGTGCCGTCTTTTCACAAAGGAAGAACAAATGTAGATTAATTAGTTTGCCAAGGGTCACATGAGAATTTTGAGTCTGAATTTGATTTTGTATTTTATAGGCTCTATATCTGCAAATTTCTTCAGAATATAAACAATAGATGCAACTTTATTTTGACTTGAGAAGAAATTACCCTGAAATTAACTCCTTAGAATGAATCATTTGGCATGCTTGGTTAATTCACTACATCTACATTGTGTGTTGGGGATGGACTTTTATATGCAAGGAAGTAAATTAAATTCCAGTGTTTGGGTATTCTCAAAAATCAATGGGAGTGCTCTTTTAATTTTTATGTAATAATACATTAAAATATTTTCACAAACCTAATAATGAAATATTAATACCTACCCGATAGCAATCAAGAAGTCAACTGATAAAGATTAATCTCCTTTTCTTGTCTCTTGTTGTCTTAGTCAGGGTTTCTATTCCTGGACAAAACATCATGACAGAGAAGCAAGTTGGGGAGGAAAGATTTTATTCAGCTTACATTTTCACACTGCTGTTCATCACCAAAGAAAGTCAGGACTGGAATTCAAGCAGGTCAGGAAGCAGGAGCTGATGCAGAGGCCATGGAGGGATGTTTCTTACTGGCTTGCTTCCTCTGGCTTGCTCAGCTTGCTTTCTTGTAGAACCCAAGACTACCAGCCCAGAGATGGCACCACCCACAAGGGTCCCTCCCTGCTTGATCACTAATTGAGAAAATGCCTTACAGCTGATTCTCATGGAGGCATTTCCTCAAGGGAGGCTTCTTTCTCTGTGATAACCCCAGCTTGTGTCAAGTTGACACAAAAGCAGCCAATACACATGTTAAATTTTTGATGAAAACCTTTTGCCTTCTCATTTTATTAACTATAAGAATGGCTGAAATGTAATATATGCTCAAGTAACATCAAGAAAAGAAAACAAGAAACAAAAAGCATGATTAGTAAAATACTATTGCTTAATAAATTTCCTAGGATAATCTGCACTAAATTTTTTATTGTTTCCTTGACATTTGCTCTTTGATTATCTTATTTCTTAAATTTTATTAAAATATTAATGTGAATTGATCGCTAGGGGTAGTGCATTTTCCTGTCAAGAGGGCATACCCAGCAGGTATTCTGGGGCTTTTATAATTTTTGACACATTTTCCACAAATTTCATTGATCTCTAGGCTTAGGAGTTACATTGTAGATGTATCAGTTGAAATTCACTATTCTAGTTTCCAATTGTTCACTCAGGTGTTAGTCTCTGTTATAGCCTCCATCCATCTAATGAGGGAGGAGAGATACACTTATCTGTGTGTATGAAGATAGGTATTTGGAAAACAGTTATAAATTATATTGATTTAGGAATCTGGCAGTAGTAGGTTTATTATTCTTGTCCAGCCAGTATTGTACTTCATTGGCTTTGCAGCTGGATAAGACTGCTGGTAGCTAGTCTGCTCTTGCAGCTTGCTCCTTCTCTTACCATGAGAACTAGTCCTTAGGGACAAGGCTTCAAGGTATGTTCCAACTGATCTCCTAAAAGCATGATGTTTAAAATATTTGGTTTCTTCTTTGATAAGGCCTTGCAATCCAATTCTGAAAATTAAACTAGCATAAGAAAAGCACTAGTTACTATGCCAATGTAGACAGTAGAAATTCCACATGGATCCACCTCTATATGAAAATGTAGAAGAGGTCAATAGCTGCTGAGAAACGGAGACTCATTTCCCTCTCGGGACAAATGAACTCCTGCATAGTTATTTGGGAAATGATAGTCTCTGGCCTCATGCTCATAAAACCAAGGCTAAATGGATTCCATAGGCTGAAGATATGTATATATATCAATATGTAGCTATATGTGTGTATTGGTATATACATATATATTTAATGTATACATGTGACACTAGTAATTAACTAAATAAATGATTATTAATTTGCAAGTAGAAGGGAGGAATTGAATGGTGAAGAGTTAGGGTTGATGGAGATGAGATGCCCTACTTGTTTATGAAATCCTCACAATGAACAATGTATAACTATCATTTAAGAACCACTAAAATTATTTAATACCAAAATAGCCTTAAGACATAAATAAATTTTAAAAAAAGTAGACAATGATTCTTAACCTTAACTACACTTGTAGAATAAAAGAACCTCAAGGGGCTGGGCAGTGGTGGCACACTCCTTTAATCCCAGCACTTGGGAGGCAGAGGCAGGCAGATCTCTGTGAGTTTGAGGCCAGCCTGGTCTGTAAAGTGAGTTCCAGGACAGTCAGGACTACACAGAGAAAAACCAAACCAAACCAAACCAAACCAAACCAAACCAAACCAAACCATCCAAAACAAAATAAAACACAAAGAACCTCAAGGGATTGGTATGTCTTGTCCACAGAAGGACAAGCAGAAAGAACATTTTCTAGTATTGGGCCATCAACACATACTACATCTGATGATACCTTGGTCCTAGACTTGCACTAGATTCAGCACTGTGGTAAACAAATTATAGTGTATGCACATTCTAGTCTAAAGAACTTCATTACAGCATAAAAATCCTACACAGACCTATGTTTCATATCTGAGAAGCTCTAACCATGATATCCTCTCACTAATGATATGAAAAGAAAAATATGTAATAGCATAAATGTAGGGGGGGGTGTGTTCTAAACTGTGTAGAATATAAAATTTTCACTATGCTCTAGCATCTAAAGTAAGATAGTTTAGGAAAATAGTGAAGAATTAAGTTGGCTGCTTGTAGTTATTTATTCTTGAGTTCATTAATTATTTTGACTGTTTTTTAATGTCAAAGATAAGAGATCACAGAAGCTGAAAATGCAAAAAACAAAACCAAAAACCAAACAAACAAAAAGAAGCAATAGGAAAGGGAGTTATTTGAGGAGAGAGTGGTATGTGAATTATTTTTTGGAATGACTTACAGGTTGCAGTCAAGATATGCAACAATGGCTGGCTGTGAACAGAAAATTCAGGAATCTTGTAGTTGTTCATTCCAGGTTGTGTGTCTCAGCTGTTTTTCAGTAGATGCTAGAATCTCAAAAGATCCTGGACCCAGTGCCAGGAAAGGAAGGTATGTGCTAACAAGATGAGAGCAAGTAGACAAAGAGCAAAAGCTTCCTTCTTCTGTGTCCTTATAAGCCTTGTAGCAGTGGCCCAGATTAACAATGTGTCTTCTGTCTCAAGGTCTCACAAGGGTACCCCTTATTGCTGGAGTTTATTTCCTTACAGATATAGTTAAGTTGACCACCAACAATAGCCATCATAACACCTTATGCCTATTTATAGTTTTTAGTTTATAAACAATATAATCAATATTCATTTTCTCTCAATTGTTTTTACATGCTTTCTTATTCTGGGTATATTTTTAAAAATCTCTCATGGTAACTGTATACATATGTCTTGCCCAAACCTTTATCTCTCTCTATCACTTCACCTTCAACATTCAGTTAATATTCACTCCACTTTCTACTTCTATGACATAAATGTTTTAGAGTTGACATATAAATGAAACTATGACATAAAAAGTGAAGTAAGATACTGGCTTATTTTACTTAACATAGTGGATTCCAAGTTGATCTATATTGTCAGTGATGACATGATTTTGCTTTTTTGATGGGTGATTAATAATTTCTTGTGCATATTACATGTACATATTTATTTGTACACTGGTGGTCAATTTGGTTTGTGTTGTTTGTTTCTTTCTTTCCTGCCTTGGCCAGAGTGAGTGTTGCTGTAGTAAGCAAGGAAACAGAAATACCTTCATGATGTATTCATGTTATTACTTTACTACTTTCAAGCTTTGAGATACTTCTGTGCTGCTCTTCGTAATCTCTTTGTTCCCTTAAACTCATGCACAGTGAGTGAGGGGGACCCCTTTAGTAGTAACCATCCTACAATTACTGAGTACTTTATTTTATACTTTAAGGGTTTATTTCTATTTTTTTTATACTCAGATCATGGGTCCATCCAAAACACTTTTCATATCTCTCTACAGGGTCTTGTATTCCAAGCACATTGCTGTTTGTGCTGCTGAGAATAGGATCTAAGATTCTTATATCCTTATCTTTTTTTTTCATAGTGTTTCCTATCTGATTATTTCGCCCACGTGTCCTTAGATTTTGTCCAGTTGCTTTGGTAAAGACTCGGCATAGTTATTTCAATTTCCTAGATAAGATTTCAAAAGGAAAAACATCTGTGAGTACTGCATTATAGCCTGCTTTGCTCCGAGCTTGTCTTTTCTGTCTCACTTTGTCTTTTACCATTCCTTGTAAATTCTTTTTTTGATGCTAGGAATCTAACCTAAGGCCATGTTTTTGCACCTGTTAGAGAAGAGACCTGCCACTAAAACTCCCAAGACTCTTTAAGTTCTTTGTTTAAGCCTCTGCATGCTGTGCTACTAATCATAAGTTTGCCTTTGCTGTGAGTTTTTATGCTTATTACTTGCAGGTTACATTATTATTTACAGTATGCCATAGCTGTACATGTCTCAGATTAGCATTTCTTCTAGTTGCACTTTAATCTAAAATTTTAATCTAAATTAAATTAATCTGAATTTTAATCTAAAATTCTTTTTGATATCCTTGCTTTCATTTACTTAACTCTCATTCAGTTTTTCAAGACACTAATTCATTCTCAACTAAGGTCTGCTGCACGTAATTCTTGCTGCTGTGTTCTTTATACTGAGGAACAATGGACCATGAAAGTAAGTTACAGGAAGAAAAGAACACAAGAAATGACATGGTTTCCTGTGTTCAGATTTTTAGGGAACTGAAGCTGTGGCCTTTTTATACTCAGGTTAGAACAACATGCTCACTCCAGAGAATTCACTTGATTCTTTTCTTCCCTGGACACTCAAGTGTTATATTTAAATTCAAGTGTTATATTTAAATTGCTTAAATTTGTTGATTTTCTCTGTTTCTTCCTGGGGCCTGTCTTTACTCAGAGCTTGTTAGGAGTCTTTGCTTGAAGCACAGAAGTATGGAGACTCTTTTTTTTGGGGGGGGGGGTTCGAGACAGGGTTTCTCTGTGTAGCCCTGGCTGTACTGGAACTCACTTTGTAGACCAGGCTGGCCTCGAACTCAGAAATCCACCTGTCTCTGCCTCCCGAGTGCTGGGATCAAAGGCGTGCGCCACCACGCCCGGCCATGGAGACTCTTTAGATTGGGTCTCCCATGCTTTCACATGTAGTATCTCTAGTGATGGTTCATCACCTGCAGTTTCTACAAAGGGTTCTTACTATCTCAGCCCTGTTTCTGCTGTAGGTAAATGGAACTTTCTGCACTGACTTCTCTATCTCTGTCTTTTATGGCAAATGGAGTAATATAACCTTAGCCCTCTGACTCTGACCTGAGTTCATTTTGTTCTCTTGAAATGATATGAGTGATGACTTCCAAGATATATATATATATATATATATATATATATATATATATATATATATCTTGGATATATGAAGTTTGTACTTGTTTTAAATGTTCATACTCTTTTCCACTGAACTACAAATGTAAGGGCTATTATGTCATATACCTAGATGGTGATTGTATTATTCTGAAAGCCTTTTCTTGCAAGGACTAAATTAAATTATTTTATTGCCTTTTTATAAATTTTAAAGTGATACTTAAGATGGTTATGTATCACTTTAGTTTGCTATTTTTTTGCTCAGGTGAGTGAGAAGAAATCATAGCTACAAATATCAGTAGGAAGCAACTGGCATCAAAAAAAACACTATGCAACTGGAGTCCATACTCAGTTGCATTACAGAAAGAATTGCATGCTGTAGTTTGAACCCTTTTGCAGTTTAAAATTTAACTGTGTTAGGGGTACAGACATGTGTGCATTTCTCCTTTCAGCACTGGGGCCCTCATCTGGCCCAGATGTGTGCAGGCCCTGTGTATGCAGGCACAGTCTCTATGAGTTCATATATACCATACATTGCTCGTGCTGCATTTAGTAGACCTTGTTTTCTTAGTGTTCTTCATCCTTTAGAACCTTTCCATCTCTTCTTCAGCATGGTTTCCTGAGTCATGAGAAATAGAAAGTAAACAACTAAGCTTCTCCAAGGACATTCCCTGGGTATACAAACCAAAGTTAAGGCCATGTTCCATGTGCGGGAGAAGATGGGCAGTACAAACCAAACTCCATGGTGATTTTTGGAGGTTCTTTGGAGGCTGGTTTGTAGCTAGTTGGTTTTTGTTTGTTTGTTTGGTTGGTTGGTTGGTTGACTTTGTTTGTTACAGATCCTTTGTACATATATTATCATTTGCATTTTCTTTTTTTTTTTTTTTTTTTTTTTTGGTTTTTTTTTTGGTTTTTCGAGACAGGGTTTCTCTGTGTAGCCCTGGCTGTCCTGGAACTCACTTTGTAGACCAGGCTGGCCTCGAACTCAGAAATCCGCCTGCCTCTGCCTCCCGAGTGCTGGGATTAAAGGCGTGCGCCACCACGCCCGGCTCATTTGCATTTTCTTATGTGATTTCTATATGTGTTTCTTGTGCCTTTTCTTCAGCTCTTTTTTCTCTTTAATTGTTTGTTTTGTCCTATTCTGGTTTCTTTATTTGTTTTTATCTAAATATATTTCATTATTATTTTATTATTTTATTGGTTATTTTATTTATTTACGTTTCAAATGTTATCCCCTTTCCTAGTTTCTCCTCTAGAAACTCCCTATCCCATCCCACCTACTTCTATGAGGGTGCTCCCCCCACTCACCCACCTACTCCTTCCTCCCTGCCCTGCTATTCCCCTACACTGGGACATTGAGCCTCCATAGGATCAAGGGGGTTCCCTTCCACTGATGTCAGATAAGGTCATCCTCTGCTATCCATGAAGCTGGAGGCATGGCTTCCTCCATGTGTACTCTTTGGTGGTGGTTTAGTCTCTGGGAGCTTTGTATCCCAGTGAGAGGGAGGAAAAAAAAGGCAAGGATTTAGGTGGGTGGGAAGAAACTCTGTAAGGAGAAAAAGAAGGGAAAGCCATAATCAAAGTATACCATATTAACATATCTATTCTTAATTAAAATTTTGACTGTGGGATGTGGATATTCCAAACTCATAGAGACCCATAAGAATTACTCAGATTTATGGTAGTAGAAAATATTAAGCATGTTAATAACTATGCTAATTCATTTGCAAACTGAAGGCTGTTCCTGTTAAAAATCACTTTGATATTTTATGGTTGTATAAATGTAAAGATTACATTTAAATATTATTATCATGGTTGAATTCAATGATATTAATATTATTGCCATAATAAGAAGTGTAAAAAAATATTAGCCTCAAGACCAATATTATCATTTTATATAGAGTAAAATAATACCAAATTAAAACTGTACAATTAGACAATACTTACTAAAGTGCAAAATTCTTCTAGTGTTCAAAGACTTTTGAGAAACCCAGGCAATCGTTTGGCCATGAGTTAATTTGTATCTCTGTTCATTTAAATCTACTCGGTATCGTGCATATTTAGTTCAGATTGGCTTTTCTGGTTTTTAATTCCTTGAACAGAAATGGAGAAAAGGAGAGAATCTTCAGCATGGCCTTTGACCTCCTGACCCCATGTGCACATGTGCAGTTTTCAATGGTTGTTTCAGACTTTGCATTGGTGATAAGGTATTCTCTACTTTCCTCCTCTCTTCTTTCCTACCCAGAACCTACACTGGGAGCTGCCTGAGCTGTCAGTCAGAGCTAGCTTTCTCAAATGAAAACCAAAACCAAAACCAAAACCAAAACCAAAACCAAAACCAAAACCAAAACCAAAACCAAAACCAAAACCAAAACCAAAACCAAAACCAAAACCAAAAACTTTAGTTTCTTTTATTTGTAGAGAAACTTGTCAATTCTTGATCATTTTTCTCTATTTCTTTTTTTTTTTCTTGAGATGAGTAGAGATATATGGTGTTCTTTAAAAAAAAAAAAAGCAGCTAATAACTTTAGCACTAATTACAGATTTCCTGAGGCACATAGTTGATTCTGAAATATAAAACATTTACTTCAAACATAAATGAGTTTTAAAATATATTATTAAGAGAGCTTTGTCAATTGCATTATATTTTTATTAAAACCTTTTAAAAATATCATTTGTGGTAATTTTTTTCCTCTGTGACTAACCTAGGTATGTCTCAGTTAAGATTAGTTTTAAATTCCTAGGAATAATATTAGACAGAACTTATAATTATCTGTTACATTAACTCATATATATGGTAACTTAATGAGAATTAATATCTTACACATTTTCAATTTTATTTTTATTACAACCCAATTTGTCCATTGAAGATTTATAATTAATGCTTTTTATATAAATGTTTATATAAGTCCAAACCCAGGTTTAATAGTTTTCCTTTAAGTTTACTTGTCAATGCAGTGAAGCCTTTGTGGATATTCTCCTGAGGTGACGGTCATCTTAGTGTTCTAAAGTGTTCCTGTCTTTTTTATTATTATTATTTCTTTATTTACATTTCAAATGTTATCCCTTTTCCTGATTTCCTTCCAAAAACCCTCTATCCCATCCCTGTTTCTCCTGCTCATGAACCCATCCACTCCTGCTACCTGGCCCTGAGTATTCCTGTCTTATGGGGAAAAGATTTTTTAGTCTTCTATTTTAAATTGTCTGGTTGTTTTTGAGTTCTATAATCTGAAGTTTATTCTTAGAAATGCTCCATGAATTTTCCTGTATTTATTGATTTTCTATAATAAAAATAATTACAACATTGGAGTCAAGGTTCTGAAATAAACATGAGTGGTCAAAACACCGAAGTTTGTGGCTTCAAGTTTGTAACATTTATGTAACACAGTGAGTAAAATAATTGTTATAAATGATTTTTAATATTTTTAATATATAGACTCAAAACATATGCTTTAATAAGAGAAATATAATTTAATACATGTTAGCTATAATTTTTTATGGAGATTTACAGTTCTTTAACAGCTCTGCTCATTATTTAATGCATTTAAACAGTTAATACTTTTTCTGTTTTGTTTTTAAGAACAGTTCATATACAATTGTCATATAAATTCCCATATACTGGTCAGAAATAGAAAGCATTCTTAAGTATACAAGAAAATATCCCGCTTGTTGACTAAATCTTTCATGTAGTTATTAGTAATGATGGTGATCATTGTATAATGATGAATGTAATGTGAAATAAGACAATTTTTGGAGTCAATTGGGCTCAACAAACAAAATGTACTGACAATGTTTCATATACTTCAATCTCTTATAACACTGGGAGGTAGGAAAACCCCACAGAGTGTCAGTCTCTCAGTCTAAAGTCTAGTGTGATACGGAAAGATTGAATATAGTAATAACCAATTGGATATTATAAATGGCAGCAAAATATGAGCAGTATATATGAACAGGGTGAGAAAATGTTTTGCAAAGATAGTCATTTCTACAAACGGCTGTAGAATATGTTATCTGGAGATCAGTGTGGTCTAGACCTAAACAACAGCATATGCAGAGGACAGACATACTGCTTGATATAAGACAGCGGAAGAGGCATTTCTGTTGACATAGTCTCTCATGTGTTAAAATTATCTGACTATGTAGTCTTATTACAATAGTTTTACTTTGTTCCATTTTTGAGATTAAATCAACATAGAGTGTGAGGCAAGGCCTAGAGCTTAGGGAGGTTGCCAGCAGAAGAAAGAGTATTTACAAGAGGCAAGCAGTCAGACTCTGCTGTAGTTAAACAAAGGCTGGAACAATTTTGC
The DNA here is from genome assembly GCF_978045245.1 of Mus caroli. Classification (NCBI taxonomy): domain Eukaryota; kingdom Metazoa; phylum Chordata; class Mammalia; order Rodentia; family Muridae; genus Mus; species Mus caroli. The sequence goes on along the minus strand of NW_028227262.1, from coordinate 86,691,136 downwards.
TGGAAGAAATGCCATGATGCTTTCTCTTGGCATGAGGTGTGTATCTTGCAGCCATCATCAGACAGACTAGTCATGTTGGCAGCAGCTAGTCATGTTGGCAGCAGCTGTGTTGGTGCCAACTTTCTTGCTGGCAGAAAGCTTTGCCGGAAAACTGTCCCTGTATGAGGAATTGTCAGGCCAGTTTGTTTTTCTCTTATGATTCCCACAAATTTCACCTACATGCCAGTGCTACACTTGCTGTATAGGTGAGAATGCTGGAGTTAGAAGTTCACATTATAAAAACTTGGAGTAGGTACCCAAACCAGGTTTTTCTCACCCTCCCAGTTCAAGCTATTTTTAAGTGAAAGTGTCAATCACTGTGATTAATCATAGGGTAACATCATGGTGTTTGAAATTTAAAGCTGAAAGTGTAATTGAAATTCATGTTTAAAAGATGACTATACTTGACATGTGAAAAAGACACTTCTGCACCTCCAGTTAGCAAAATGAGCACATCAATACCGCTTTTCTTCTACGTTTGTTCGAATAAACAAATGACTAAATGTGTATAACAATAATATGAAAAATGTTGAACGGTACAAAAATGTACTTAATGTAGACATTAAATGGCACCTATTATGTGTGATTCACTGTTTCACGCTGGAATAAAATTACAATCATTTTAAGACTACCATTCGAACAACATAAAAAGAACAATGCAACACCCACCTCTAAAATCTTTGCAAGAGTAAAGAGCCACTAGATATGTCACATCAAGTTTCATCAATGAAATGGTAACCTAAAGCTTTTAACCTTTTTTAACCCAGCCTCTTAGGAACAGACCTTCTTCAAGCCCAGATCCCTGCTTAGAAAAGGATTCTTTGTAGACACTACAGAATTTCATCATGTGGGGATTCACTACAAAGCTTGTGGCACAAGCTAAGATAGATGTGGAAGAGGAGGAGGAGGGGAGAGAGAGAGAGAGAGGGAGAGAGAGAGAGAGAGAGAGAGAGAGAGAGAGAGCTAGCTATTGGAGTATTGAGATGATTAGAGTCTTATTAGACATAAGAGCAATGGGACTACATGAAAGTGAATAGATCTAGGTAATATGGATAGAACTGGCACGAATGAGAAGTAAAATTTGCTCAAGAATGAGCATGGTATTTAGCATGGTTCCACTGACATTAAAGAGAGTGTAGAATTGTTATAGAAATAATAAAAACAGCACATGGAATGTATTAACAGGTAAGAAGGTTATCTACAAGGTTTGGTTTCCTGTCTCAAGAACATGATATGTTTTTGTAAAGACAAGAACTTAATCATATATTTAATAAAGAATGTCTTTACTGAGGCTTCACTATGAACCAGCTCTATACTACACAAAATCTTTGATGTGGTTGACATCATAAGATAGTAGCATATAAATCATGGATAGTTAATATAATGCTGTCTGGATGGTTATTAACATACAAGGACAGGGAAGGTGCAGTGGTTAATTTACCGTCCTGACTCTGAGAAAACCTCAGAGTAAAGATGCTTAGTGAGAAGATGTGAAGATATTCAAGGAAGTAAAAATGTAGGAAAGAGAAGAGGAATCATGTCAGAGAGATGAAGGGACACACATGAAGTTTAGCAACTGATCCAGTGCAGCTAGGCAAGCATCCCTTAAGGCAGATGAGGTGAGTGACTTGACTGCCTGAAGGCTAGGAAGTGCAGACACACATCTGGGGACCTTGGCAGAGAATGAGCCTCTCCTTGGTAACATTTACCCTTTCCTATAGCCACCACTGTAAGGCTCATCTTGAAGTCAAGCTGTTAACAAAAGACAGGTTGTCTAGGCTGAAAGCAGTTTTAATAGCACTGATAGTCCGCAGTGTTTTCTTTCTCTATTCTTTGTTGTATTCTTTTACCTTTTATGCAGATATGATGACCACTACATTACGCAGGTAGACAAGACACTGATCTTGACAGAAAAAAAATGGGTAGGATTCCAAGAACACAGATGTCTGGCCACATTTAAATACAGTGTGTGAGAGAGAATACAATCAGTTCCTTAAAATCCAGGCCATTTTTGTATTAGCACTCATAGCATAATTCATTGCCATTATTACAGGGATTTTGATTGCAATTGCCACAGATACTAAGGTTCTTTGAATCTGTATCATCATCTACAGAGAACTTGTATAAGAGATACAAAATAGAAAAGAAATACTGAAGATCCCCAGACCATGAATCTACTGCTTGCCACCCTGTCTGTGTAGACAAATCTGTTAGTCTTCCAAATCTAGGACAAATGTAATTGTCTCTTTGAAAGTGTCCGTAGAGGAGCAGCCGTTCCCTCCAAGCACTCAGAGCTGATCGCTCACTTTGTCATTTTCTTTCCTGCTCTGCTGCTTATTTAATTTCGTCTCATGTTATATTTAGCTAACTGCATGCACCACTTTCTGAATACACGGAGTCCTTCTGGCACAGCTTGTTGTCATCTTCTCAGAGAACAATGCAAGCTGGGCAAGGCCCCTCATAGTTTTCATGCAGGGCAGATTCCTAATCCTCCCTAGGAGACCTTCAGCAACTCTCCATGCTGGCAGCGCCCTTGTCTGCTGTCTTTACAGATGCTCATCCCACTTTCTTTCTTCTAGAAGTCAGGATAGACAAAAACTACCTAAACTCAGGACATATTTCTAGAAAGATGCCATAGGTATAGCCACTGCTAAAATCATTAAAGACAGGACCTCTAGCCTACCTCTAGCAGACTGACTTTCAGTGAGTTGTATTAAAAATATAAGCAATCTAGAGTTCAGCTTAGGGAACATATAGACCAGCACATACATATATAACCTGTCTACCACCTATTTTTGTCACTCTGACAGTGACAAAAATAAGAGGAAGAGGACACATGAAATATTCAGGTCCCCAAAATAACTGAAAAGAAAACTGCCGAAACTGCTGATTCAGTAACTAAATTGAGATGTCAAGGAGCAGGCAAACAGAAGCTGAAGGCAGCTGCTTCTGGGACAGTGCCCTCTACTTCCCCTATGATTCCTAGCTATGGTGTCTAATTATATCACATAGCTGTGTCTGACAGGTAGTTAGGACTAAGTGACCTACCTACAGCGAGTAAGCTTCTTCAGAACAGTCCTGGAAAAACATTTGTGTACTCTTAAAACAGTGGCACATCCTGGTAATTTTATTAGTTTATATATGTACATATACTATTTTTCCAATTTAATCTGAATGAAATGTTCAGTTTAAATAGGGACCCAGGAATTTTTCTTTTCTTTTATTTATGTCAGGAACAATGTAATTGAAAACTCAAAGATATATTCATAGCTATATTCATCAAATATTTTACAAACACAAAAACGATAGAAAAAAACCCCAGCATCTTAACAAATTGTGCTTGGAAAACTAGCTGTCCACATGTAGAGGAGCAAGATTAGGCCCTTATTTATGGCCCTGCAAAAAAAGAAAAAAGAAAAAAGAAAAGAAAAGTGGCCCAATAGCTCACACCTCATCTTGAAAGCCAAAACACTAATACTTCTAGAAGAATACCTAGGAAGGTTCAGGTGTAGAAAAGCACTTTCTGGATAGTACTCCATCTACCAACGAAATCAGGTCAACAGTTGACAAGTGGAATATTAGAAAACGAAAATGCTTCTGTACAGCTAAGTAATCAACTGAGCGAAGGAGAAATCCACACAATGAAAGTCTGTCTTTGCTTGTTAGGCTTTTGACAGAGGATTAATATGTAGAACAGACAAAGAATTACAGAAAAAGAAGTGAAGGAAATAGTTGACTCAGTTAAATGTGGCTAGGGATCTCTTCAGAGAGTTCCCAACAAAAGAAATAAATATGGATAATAAATCCACTCAACAGTGTTTGTAACCCTTACCAGTTAGGGAAATAACAAATTATATCAACTCTTAGATTATATCTCAGTCCCATTAGAATACCTAATATCAACCTAACAACTGACAACAAATTCTACCAAGGACCTGGGGAAAACGGACATTCATTCACTGCTGATGGGAACACAAATCATGATGCACTCAGGAAATCAGTGAAGTATCTTAGAAAACAATACATCTAACATATCAGCATCTAGCTGTTCTATTTCTAGGCATAAGTAAATACTCAACATCCTACTCTACAGATCCTTTCTCAGCCAGTTAATTACCACTTTATTTACAATCGTGAGTACATGGAAATAACCTAAGCTTTCTTCAAAGAAGGTACATCTTTCAATTTAGGAAAGCATGTAGAAAGTGGTTTTCTGACTCAGCGACATAGTAGTGTATTGTAAATCTGGAATCCTGGCTCAGGTTATATTTAGTCATAGTCATAGTAATTCACAAAGGAACATCAAACAATGCTTACTTTTCACAAGTAATTTTATCTACTTGAATTATATCATCCAGAAAACATTTATAAAGTACATAGTAAGCTTTGCTGACGCAAGGAGCTATTTCATGAGTTGTATGAGAGAGAGAGAGAGAGAGAGAGAGAGAGAGAGAGAGAGAGAGAGAGAGAGAGAGAGAGATTATAGATAAGTTGTGAAAATCTAAAACTATACCCAACAAGGTAAACTCATCCTCATCTTTGCTATATCCGACTCCATGTGTTAAACAGGATTACATAAGTTCTGGTATAGTGTAATGCTAATAACATGACATATTCCTTATTGATTTGCTTCTGGCATGAATGGCCTATAGAATGCTAGGATATGAAATATGTACATATTTTCTTTCCCCAATTCTTGTTCCATATATTCTTTCCTTAATTTATTGTTCCTTCATGGTGGTTTTCATCTCTTGGTCACAGACATTTTGGGGATGTTAAGATGGCACGGTGAACATCCAAATCACCTTCATACCTGTCTAGAATCACTTGGAACTGCTTATATACTTATGGCTATTTTATAAAGAAATTTGTACATAAGCCCATTCCAAGGGAAAGCATTATAAGCTCAATATTTATCCAAGACATGTTTTGATTAATATCTACATTTCTGTTTATCCTTCAGTGATTTTTTCCTTTCAGGTTTTGTTATATCTAAGATATGGAAAATCTGCAGTTGTAGGCATTTAGTGAAAATGATGGATATGCAAGCTCATGTGTGGATGGGTATTAGAAAAATAGTCACTTGGCTTGTGTGAAGGCATTCTCGCTTATATCATTCCTTCTACTGTCTCCCTAGGATGTCAGAGGAGATAATGAAAACTCTAAGACCAACAGTGGTCAGATCCATAACTGTAGGGAAGTTTGCTTGGGTTCAATAGCAGCTAATATTCAATGCAATGTTCTCAAATATTTACTCACAGTAATATGCTCCATTTAGTCTGCACTGTGAATTTTGGCTCCTACTTAATAATGATTCTCTGCCCTTTAGCAAATAAAACAGCAGGGACACCACAGTGCTCAAAACAACAGACTGGCTAATGTGTAAAATTCTTTTTCTTTGCTATACTCCTTTAAGGGTACAGTATGGCTTCCGGAATACCTGACAGATTTACACAATTTTTTTCTGCTGCATTAAATAACACAGTTTAGTTGTTGCTTCTCTCTAAATTATGTAAATTATGTTGTATGACCATGCATTTTTTTAAAATCATGTTTTATTTATTCATTCAGAACTGTACAGAGCTGTGCTGTTGTTTCCTGGATTCAAAATTTCAATACATTTTTACTAAGGCAATATTTACAATTAATATTTGTTAGTGATTTTGTTTATTTTACTCATTTTTATTTTTGTGAACAGAGAGAATGGTATAACAAGGTTCACTCCTAGTTTTTAAAGAACAAACAGTGGGTTAGCTTTGCTGTATGCTCAATGAAGTAATCATCATCATAAAAATAAGAGACCCAGTATTGTGAAGCTAGAAAGCAAGCATGTAGAGGCGATGCTGCTGCGAAGTAAGTCCCCTTGACTAGTGGAAATGAGGATAAAGACTGCTTTTCAGAAATCCTCTTACCTTATGCTCAAAAGCAGTCTCATTCTTCCTTCCTTCCCTCACTGCCTCTCAACCTCTCCCCATTCCACCCCTCTCCACACCCCCACCACATGTGTGTGTGTGTGTGTGTGTGTGTGTACATGTGCGTGCACATGTGGGCAGAACTTTAACTCCAATCTACTTGACTTTGGCTGTGGTCTTCACCTTTGTCCTGGAAATGAAATATACCAAAGTGCATTGGTGTTTGTGCCTGGGTGGTGAAGCAAGACAGCATATACATTATAGATGATGCCAACAGTTAATGTCCAGGAGTAACTCTCAATGGGATGCTACCTACCTTTCCCATTTGGAGATGGTTTGTAACTGCATCGAGTTAAATGATAAATCCCACAAGGCAGTTTGGAGGAATTTTTCCCCAAAATTACATTTATTAGGTTTTTATTTCTTTAAAGTTTTTAAAATTTGTCTACATGTAGTATTTTCTACACAACAGAATACTGATAACTATTCTAAAAGCTAATGATTCATCATTTGTTGAAACATTGTGTACTAAGCAGACAAAACTTTGCAATTAGATGGTGGATTGCTGAGGAGTAATTATCATATTTTGTTCAATTAATTGTTTCCTTTCAAGTATTTTCTTAGTGAATGATGGCTTTACTCTCGTTTGGTTCTTATTGTCCTTTAAATTTGGCATTACATATTTTTCTTTAATTTCATAATCATGTAGACAATTTTCCTATTTTTGTTTTCCAAAAGTATAATTATTGGGAGGATATTAAATTTGAATGGCAAAGTCATCATCAGGAAAGACTTAAGACTATGCTCATAAAAATTGTTCCATAAAAAGCTGTGTGGCAGGTTAATTTTTCCATGAAACAATATTTGATAGACACAATACAAAATTATGAATATAATTTGTAAATTAACATAAAATGAAATATAGCTTTAATTGATTAATATTCTAAACAAATCAGAAGAAGTAATTGAGAAATACAGAAATCAAACAAACCTACAGTTGCCCTTTCTTGTGTTTGTGTGATGTAGTCAGTTTTGTGCTGATCCAGGGACTTGAGTCCTTTTGAATCTCACTGGTATACAGTTCTTATAAAGAAATTTATTCTACTTGTAATAAGTTTCATAGAGTTCTCCACCTTAGATCCCTAGGCTAACCTTTTAGATCTCAGGAGTTTAAACTAAAACAACAGACAAGAAGGAAGTGCAGGAGTTTTCCAATAAACAGTTGCTTTACTGAAGTAGATGTCATTTAAGATACATTGCCGTGTATTTCAGAAAATGTGATTTCTCAGTGAAGTTTAGGTTAAAAGTGTAGATGGGTTCCCAAACATATTGAGGCTGATGTTCCTGCAGTGGAACTTTCACTTGAGAGGTGAGAACTGTGCACTGAGCTTATTCTAATCTCCACAATGCCAAACATGTACCTTTTTAGCAGTAGCTAAGATAAAGTGAGCCTGCCTACTGGCCACTCTGCCTTGGCTCTCTTCTACTTACTTGTACATATGGTCTCCTGTCACATGGAGAGGCATATTCTCCAACATCTATATGAATTTCCCTTAGCTTTTCACCTCTGTTAAATGGTTGGAACATAGTTTTCATAGTGTCATATCCTTCTCAGTTCCATTGCTTTCTGTAAAAAGTGTTTGAGCTCATTAAGTCTCTGGGTTTACTTAAGTGTAACCATAACCAAATGATTCCATAGACATTCTTATTGACATTACCTCTCACACCATTAACAGTGTCTGAAAGACACTGAAATTCATTTAGTCAAGGACCTGGAATCAGTCTGTGACATGTTATGAACAAAGACTTGAAAGCTATTTTATGAAATCTAATGTGTGGATACTATCCAAGATAGAAGTATCCAAGTTACTCTGCAAATTTAAAGATCAAATGAAGACCAGCAAAACCATGACAAAAGTGTGTTGTTACTAGGTAATCTTAGAGTGTATGGATTTTTCTAAAAAATGCTTTTATTGAATTACATTCTGATATGTTAATGGAGAATGAATATAAAGACTTGAATCACTGGATATGGTAAAAATATTTATATGACACCTGAGACTAGTTGCTGTAGCTAGGGAGTTAGCATAAGAGGTTGTTTGACCTAATGCGAAAGTATTTCTGATAAGTATAACTTTAGAATAAATTACTTGAAGCTATGATAGTCCACAAATAATATAGAAAATATAAAAGGCTTACGGCAAGTATTCAACCATGAATTTAGGTAAGACTGGAGCTCCTTTGTTCTCACATTGAGAGTTTGATCTACTACAAATAAACCTTATAGCATGCAAAGCCCACATCATTATACTGATAGCCTGTTCAGAGAAGGGTCAGAAACCACCATTGTACTTTATTTGTCTGTGTTTGAAGAGTAAAATTGAAATAAGAAAGGAAAAATAAAAGTATAAAGCCTGTATATTTCCTGTCATTACCTCAAAGAAAATTGTGACTGTCTTGAGGGAAAACCAGGAGACACCATGTGGTGATTTTCAGTTCTGTAAATCACCAGGCATACAAATGTCTAAGACAGATCTCAGGATAGGACACAGTGTTTGAAATCCCTGGGTTGCTGACAGTTCTGGCAATTGGAACTTGCCACAGTGGGAGAGGAAACCTGCAGGTTTTTGTTAAGGAACTAGCCCATGCTCACAGTGGGCAATCCTTTCCTGTTCAAGTTACTGCTGCCAGGGTTACAGTTTTCTTTGGTCAAGTTTCCATCTGCTGCATAATATTGTTTGCCCTAAATATTGTTGGTTTATTCCCCGTTTAGGGGAAAGAATCATCATAAGTCACTGTAAATAAATGATATTAAATTGATCTCTATTGGAATGCAAAGAAACAACAAAGAAACAAACAAAGAAACACAAAAAACAAAACAACCAGAAACCTTATAATACCTTAAAATCTTATAATATTTTAGCAGATCGCCTGAGCAGAGCCAGAGTTAGGAAAATAAACAAAATTGTATTTTCAAACCTGTTAAAGGAACTTGTAAACAATTAGAATCTTAACCAAAAACAAAACAAAACACTATAAAAATTGTTCTATTTTATTTGGTGAAGCTATATGTAATATAAAAGCAAGACAAATACTTATAACATTTTTTGGACTGATTTGCACTAATTAAAAATCATTTAAAAAGCCAGGTGTGGTGGTACACACCTTTAATCCCAACACTCAGAAGGCAGAGGCAGGCAGATTTCTGAGTTCGAGGCCAGCCTGGTCTACAAAGTGAATTCCAGGACAGCCAGGGTTATACAGAGAAACCCTGTCTCGAAAAACAAAAAACAAACAAACAAACAAAAAATCATGTAAAAATAAATTTTGTTAATATCATAGGTTGTTTCTTAAAATAACATAATTTTGAATGAGTTGTGCACACAATGTATAGAAACAAACTAAAGTGGTTTACATAAAAAAGTTAACACTGAAATGTCTGTAGTCGATAAAAGCTAAGGTATTTGCTTACATTATTTTGGTTTAAGGGTAGATTTTTCTTTTCTTTAAAAAAAGAAAAAACACTTCAAATCCATTTGGTGACTTAGTTTCTGGAGAGAATAGTAATTTTGTTAAAGATTCTATTAGATATTTTCTTTATTTGTATTTCAAATGTTAATCCCTTACCCCGTTTCTCTTCTGAAAACTCACTAACCCCTCCTGTCTCTCCCTGCTTACCAACTCTACTCCTGCTTCCCTGTCCTGGCAGTCTCCTACACTGGGGCATCGAGCTTTCACAGGACCAACTACCTTCTCCTACCAATTATTTCCAACAAGGCCATCTTCTACTACATATGGAGCCATGGGTCCCTCCATGTGTGCTCTTTGGTTGGTGTGCCATTATATATATACATTATACATACACACAGAGGCACACATACACATACTCATGTATGCACATTTCCAGATCGCTTTGTTAAACAGAAAGCTGTGTTCTGATATAATGTGGTAATGAACCTATTTAGTGCCCAAATTTTAGCTCAAGAAGTATTATGTCACAATGAAAGGTCGCAGGTCTTTTTTTTAATATCAAAGACAAAGTAGTGTCCAGTGGTTATAGAAATTTGTCAAAGGGAAGACATAACATTGTGACTGAAGCCCCTCAGTGAATTCTGAACTAATCTAATCTTTTAAAATTTATATTAATATTAAATTAATGAATATTAAATAATGGAATTAATTTATATGTGCTTAATAATAATAGAGAGGTGATAGAGAAGGGAAGAAAATAACTCTATACTGGTAGAGCCGACAAACCCTACCTGATGACCAGCAATGAGGACAAGACAATTAATTTGCCTTTTCCTGTGACTCTGAGGAGCACAGGTCACTAATATCCAAAACAGTCCAGGGATCCACAAATAGCATTTAATCTTGTGATACAACTGGGTGCAGTTTATGGAAATTCTACCTTACAACAAAATGGGGCCTAGAGATGCGTCTCAGAGCTTACAAATGTGCTCTATTCTTGCAGAGGACCCTGCTTTAGTTTCCAAAACACATATGTATCAACTCAAAGCCACCTATAACTCCAGATCTAGGGGATCCAAGGAATCGACTTCCAGCGAAACAGACACTCATGTGTACAGTTCTACATGCACATTTACATAATTACAAATAATAAATCTTTGTTTAAAATGTAGATAAACTTATTCATCTTCCAAAAGCACTAATGTTCTTAAAGTCAAAGTAAAGAAAAGTAAGGGGAATATTACAAATATAAAGGAGAGTCTCTAGATGTGTGAGCAAATGTAATGAATATTCATGGACTTCATCTTTTCTTGAATATGGCAAAGAGGGCTAGGGATATAATTTCAAATGATGGATGTGGCTACTAGATTGAGTGGAAATGCTGTGTGCTGATTATACTAATTGAAGATGATCAGAGAGACCTGTGAGTCAGAGGAAACAGTGCAGATGAAAGCTGAGCACTTATTCTTCAGGGGGAAAAGGTCCGATGCCTGCAATTTACTACAAAACACTTAAAATATGCATACAGACACAAATGCACGCACAAGGGAAAAAGACAGATGAAGACATGGTCAAAAGTGCACACTGTCAACTTTGAAAACAAGTATATTCAGCTTCAATGTTAAAAAATATGTCTATGGGCTTTATTTTCTGATTACTTAAAATAAAATAACATAAAAATGCTTGAGATGCTTCAACAAAATGACTTGGTGGTCATAGAGATGAAAAACATTTATGATGCCACATTAAATGTGTAAAACAGTGTAATTTAGCTCATGTGGAAAAAAACATGTGTTTAAATATGTAACTGGTTTTCCAGGATCAAATTATGCTTCCAACGTGCATTTTCCCAAGATTAGTCCTGAGTCTGGGGTTAGTTTATTGTTCAGTTAGTTAACTGAATTGAACTCAGCTATTCACTGAAGAAGTTTTACCCCACAAATATCTCTCCTTCCATCTTGGAGATTGTTTTTTTTTTTTTTTTTTTTTTTTTTTAAAGATTTATTTATTATATGTAAGTACACTGTAGCTGTCTTCAGACACTCCAGAAGAAGGCATCAGATCTTTGTTACAGATGGTTGTGAGCCACCATGTGGTTGCTGGGATTTGAACTCTGGACCTTCAGAAGAGCAGTCGGGTGCTCTTACCCACTGAGCCATCTCACCAGCCCGGAGATTGTTAACAATGTGTTTAAATTAGGTTGAATATACTAAAATATGACTGGGTGTATTTCCCCCAGTGATGTAACCTGTTCCCTCTGAAGACTTAATCCAAATGAACCCTTTCTCCCATAATGCCTTTGGGTCATGATGTTTTATCACAACAAAAGAGAAGGAACTAATACTTTTCTTCTGTACAATCTGTTACTAAAATAAGTCCGATGTAAAATTTCCCAGGTCAAGCTTACAGAACTCTAATGGCCTATTCATTTCTGTGGAATGTTTCCCTTGCTCAGCTCTCAGGTCTGAATTACTTTGATACTCTCCACATCTCTCTGGTAATGTTTAGTTCTTATCCAAGTTTACCTTGTAATGTGATGTGCCTTTGAGAGCACCCTTTCATCTTTGAAAATTACTACCTGCAGCATCTCCTGTGAAAAAGACTATACCCTTCCACCCCAAAGTACCACATGGGCCATCACACACACCTTTCCCTCTGTCCTCTATGCTTTTGTCCCTGCTGCTTGTAAAGGAAGTTGCCACCTTTCTCACCTGACTTTTTAACCTGCTGAACTTCAAAGACGAGCTCCAGGCATTGTGGCCATTTTTCCAGCAGCACTGTTTGTCTCACTAAACTGTTACTTTATTTCTTGAAAATCTCCTTTGTAGATTTTTACTTTTCTACAGGGCTTAGTTTGAACAGTAACCACATTATATATGGACAAGAGTTAAGGCTCATGATATTGTAGATATATGTTGATGGCAGAACTACATGATGTTGATTGCAAATCATAAGTTCTCAAAGGTTGCAAGTCTGTTTCCTCTGCCCTCTCATCTGCTTTTCTTATACCTCTATCACTACCACTAGGTCCCTTGGACTCTTTTCTTCTAACCTCTCTCCCTGCCTCATGGCATACACTTTGGCCAGATTGGTAGGCTATCTTTAAGCTGCTTTGAGTCTGGCCAGCAGAACACAATGGTAAACGAAGAGTCTACTCTTACCTTCAACAGTTAAAGCTCAGTTAGGTCCAGGCCTGAGCAAGTTAAAGAAAAGCAAACATCAATAGCTACTTGGTTATTTGGGGGCTCCCCTTGTGGTGCCAGGAACCTACTTCCTGGCCTCTGTCTGGACTTTCTCCCTCTCTTCTGTGGTGAAGGGAACCTGCAAAAGTTGTTGGCAATGAAGGTCACTTGTAGTAAAGGGTCAGTAGTGCTAAGGTTGGTTCCCTTGGTCATCTACCAGCCCAGGAATGGGCAAGGGTAGGACAACAGATGCCAGCTCAGGAGGCCAACCCCATCAGCTTTGTGTCCTTATAGCAGGCCCTCCTCAACCCACCCTATGACAGGGCTGGCTTTGGCAGCTGCTGTTTCCACCTGAGGGGTTGAATAAGATGGGGATTGAAAGATAACATCCTCCTCCATTCCTGTTTGGAGGACTGGGTAGAGGGATGGTGCAGAAAGAGATGGAAGATCTAATATCTCGTCCTTTGTATCATTGGGCTTTTTGGTAGCCAAGGCAAGAACTTCTGCCTTTTGTTTGGTGGGAGAGGGGGAGTTTTAAGCCAAGAAAGCAGGCCCTCTAGAAGGTCTTGCTGAACCACCAACCACATAAGGTATTTGGTACAGGTGGCCAAATTTAGGTTTGACGATGACTTTCTCAATTCCTTGGACCAGTCTCAGGTCAAAGGATCCTTCTGGTGGTCAGTTGGTTTTGAATGTGGGCAATTCTGACCTGCAGAATATGCTCAATTTAATCTTTCTCAGTAATGACTAAGAGATTTACACACACACACACACACACACACACACACACACACACCCTGGTTTTAACATCCTTAAAATGACTAAGAACCAATTCTAGTAGAGTTGAAGGCATCTGGCGCCTGTTAAAGTCCATCAGAAATATAAACACAAATTCGACCTTTCCTCTCTATGAACCAGAAATAGGAAACAACCAGAAAATAGCACTCATACACAAAAATGGAATTCCTCTCTGCCTCTCTGTAAGATAACACACAAAACCCACAAGTCTATTGTTTCCTCTCTATCAGGCAGAAATGAGAAACAACCAGTAGGTGGCAAACACACACACACACACACACAAGAAAAGAACCAAATTGGTGGCCATCTTTTGGCTCTCTAAGCTCAAGCAGGGCCCCCAAATGGAAGCTCAGGATGTCTCCTGGTCCCTCATGGCCACAGCTCCCAGACTTGTCTTCCTAAATGCTCCTGGCCACAAATACAGATTCAAGGCCTTTTTCCAGAACAGTACTACAAATGTGGCACCACTAAGAATTCGTAAATAGACACCAGGCAAAAACCAGAAACATCCAGAAGGTGGAGCTCTCACAGAAGACAGATGTGACACCACTCAGAGTTTGTGAACTAAGATCAGCACAGCAGGTAGTGCTGCACAGATGCTCAAAACCAAAGTTATCACATCACGGCTCGGACTCAGAAGGATTATGCACGAGCCCCAACACCACTGCAATGGACTACAGAGATAGATTTAGTGTGTGGACAGACAAGAAGCTCTTAACAAACCGATTTAGCATATGGACAGATAGGAAGCAGGAAGTTTATCACAGCACTACAAACACGCATATAGACAAACTTAGACTAGATTTGCCTGCATTGAAACCCTTGAGATCCGTAGTCTTGAAAGCCACTGGGAACTTCTAGGCCAATGCACCAAAATGTAGTACCAAGGAAGGTGTTCATGAGCCCCAAAAGATCACCCGGGAGCAGATCCGATGGATGCAATCACACACGCAGATGTGTGTCTCCTAGGTGACTCCAAACTACATGAGGTTAATAATACAGATGAACACCACAGTAATGAAACAACTCACTTTTATTTTTGAGCTGTGTCTTATTGCTTTCCTTCCTTCAAACCCTCCCATGCACACTTCTACTCCTGCTCATCGTCTCCTTTTAATTGTTGCACACATATGTGTGGATGCGCATACAAATATTCTGAATATTTTTATCCTCCTAAATATGGGAATATTACCTGTTAATTCCATATAATGTTACTTGTTTTCATTTTTACCCAATTATGCTTGGATATCCAATTGCTATGTTCTTCCTTGGGAAAGAAGTGTTTCTTTTGGTCTCAGCTTTCCTTAGTTGTTCACAATAGTGTGAAATCTTTTAAATATTCCCCATGCACTTCTAATTGCTGAGGCTTCTTTTCCCTGTGAAGTTTCCTTGATGACGGATGAGTCTTACACTTATATGTGAATATCAGGATAAATATTTAGAATATATGTAAGGATAATGCTTGTGTGGTAAAGTGGTTGTTGAGTTTTTCCTCCAAGATCCATGACTTCACTAGCACAGGGTAGCTGGCTAGCCTCCAAGTACCAGGCATGGTTTCCCTCTGGTTGAGAGGGACTTAACCCCAATTACAATTGAATTTTATGTATTTTAATTGCTTCATTTGTATTGCTATAATCTCCTAGCAATTCCAGAATATCTCTTTATAATATTGCATGTGCTGTTTATTTTGTTTTCTTGTCTTAGAACAGTAACTAAGGCTTCAGAAACAATGTTAAATACACTGATGAACAGAATAACTATGGCCTAATTATAAATTTTTATGAAAAATAATTGGACATCACACAGCTACTATAATCAGGCATAGGATATTTGTTTAATTTTTTTAAAATTAAAGTGTTCCTAGATTGCAAAAATATTTCTCTTTTTGTTTTGGGTTTTTTTTTGTTTGTTTTTTGGTTTGTTTGTTTGTTTGTTTGTTTTGTTTTTGAGACAGAGTTTCTCTATGTAGCCCTGGCTGTCCTGGAACTCATTCTGTAGACCAGGCTGGTCTCAAACTCAGAAATTAACCTGCCTCTTCCTCCCAAGTGCTGGGATTAAAGACATGTGCCACCACTGCCCAGCTTGCTGAAATGTTTTTTATGTTGAGATATTAACTATCTTAAAATGCTGTTTCTACATCTAATAACATAGTAATGTGATTTTCCTGCAGTTTTTGAAATGGAAAATAATGAATTGATTTTCAAGTTTCACAAGTGTTCCATTCATGAGAAGAATTGGAATTAGTTGTGCTGTGTGATTCTTTGTGGGTTATTGGATTAGACTCATTAACATGTTTGGAAATGTCTTAATCACATGAATATGTCAATTTCCTTTTATGTTCTTGAAGAAAAACACTAAATTTATCCGTTCTTTTTGTAAATGTAGACTTTATATTTTTGATCTTAGAGTAAATATGGAATTTATAAAGGTTTAGACTATGATCCTGCTAATTTTAACTTCATTAGTAGATTGTAGAGGACTAGCATAATTCCATTGACAATGTTTGGTAGAACCCACTAATGAACTGGTTTTTATTTACATTATTAACTAATTATATTTTTAACATTACAGACAATCAGATTATGTATTTCTTCTTAAGTGTTTTGACAGCTTGTGCTTGTGCTTTCCAAGGAATAGTCTATTTTACCTTGGTATTTAAATCTTTGAACCTAGGCTTTGAAATTAATCAATTACAGTGTATTAACTTTAATAAGACATATAGTGATTCCTCATTTTTGCTCATATCAATCATTTGTATAAGTTTTCTTATTCTGTCCTAATTGGTTTACCAATTTTCAAAGATTATTCATTTATTTATTTACCTATTTATTTGCATCTGAAACATCCCTTCTCGAAGAGTTCTTCCCCACCTCCCTACCCCTTCACTTTTGAGAGGACAGCTACTCCCATACCAATAGTTTTAAGAGTCAATTTGGATTTTGATGTTTTTCTATTTATTTTCTGTTTTTAACGTCATCATCTGATATAGCTATATTCTTTCCCTAATGTGCTAAAATTTGGACTAGAATTGAATTTATTTTCTTCCTTTTAACAATATGAATTCTGTGCTACATCTTTCTTTTTAAGTAGTGTTTAAACTAATGCTATAAATTTCAAGTTTCTTTTTATCTAGTATTTTTTTCATTCTTTTGCGATTTATCTTTTGATCTAAGTGTCAATTTAGAAATATGATGTTTAGTACTCAGAATGATAGCATTTTCCATATCCCTCCCCCCCCCCAAGTCTACTTATTTCTAACTTAATTCTTTATGTCTGAGACCATAGAATGCCAAATTTATATTTCCCAAAATGAACTAAATGAACAACTCAGCTCAATCAGAAACTAATCAGGATGGTGTACATATTTGTAAATAACAATGATATTTCAAGTAATAATGTACTTGTATCTGGGTTTTATTTCCGGTCATATTAACACACTTGTTTTTTACGAGAATAACAAGCTTTTGTAAACTCTTGTTAAAATTCCAAAATGTAAAAATGATGCATTTATATTTAATCGTTTCTGTGGGCTTTGAAAAAAAGGGTAAAAATTTAATGTGTGCTGCATTATTCCTAAGATCAGCACAAGACAAAAAAGGCCTGCCATATTTTACAGCTTAATATGAGAAATAAATATAACATTTCAGTATTTCTCTACATTGCCTCCAATGTTTCTAAAACTGATGGGCCTGTTTTAGTTACTAACACTGGAGTTTGAGGTGATTCAGCCAGGGAGAGTTCTGTCTCTCAATTCTCTTCCATTCCTCACTTCTAGCTCACGAGGTCCACAGATTCTCACTTATGTAGCTCAATAGTATTAATGTGAATTCAGATTTTCCAAACAAATGAACTGCAAATGCACAATTTTCTAGTAAGATAAACACAAATAATTCTCTCCAGCATATTTTCATCATGGGTTACAGTTCAACCTTTACATATGCACATTATTATAAATAGAGTACTATGCTTGAGTGCTGAAATCATTGGTTTTTTTAATGCATATTGCATAGTACATGATAAAGACATACAACTCTCCCTTTATCTTCTACATGTTTAAATCCTGATCTACAACAAGTTATAATGAGAAAATACCTAAATTATTTGAATTTTCCTCCAGAGTAGGAGGATAATTTTCTGAATCATACCTGAAATTTGAAGAGTCTATGTAAGGCCTAAAGCCTATATTGAATGTCTGTAGAACAAAGTATTTTTACAATGTTATGTGATCATGTTGGAATGTGTATATTAAAATCTGTACTTATTACACAGTGAAATCTTTTAAATACTTGATATATAATCTACAAATAACCTTAAAATGGATTCTCATCATCCATCTTAAGATGTGTTAGAGAGTTGATTTGTGTTGGCGAAATTCTAAGTGAGTGCACTCTTGCGAACACCTGAGTACTATTTAGCATAATTGGGTTACAGCTCATGCTGATTGTGTTTTCCCCCTGCTGTATCTAATTTCTTTTTTCCCAATATTTTATTGTTTGGTTTGAGTTTTGATGGTGTATGGAAATTAAAGGACTCTAATTTTTTAAGAGCCCTGAAGGGAAGAACTGTTTTGTGTTAGTAAGTCTTGTGAACACCTGTGCACTGTTGAGCTTAATTGGGTTACAGCTGGTGCTGAGAGAGTCAACTGAATGAGATTTGTACAGTGACTAGAAACTTGACATTGGATGCCATTGATTTGTTTTCTGTTTTGTTTTTTTCTCTATATACATTTGCAAGAGTCTTGGAAATGGAAGACTTTAACACAAAATGAATCACATCCTTATTCATGGCAATTAACTTAAAAACTTTGAGCTTCTATTATGTTTGTAGGTGGTTTCCTAAAATTAGATGATCTTAAACTCAGAAGCTATCCAGCCTACTCCCCCACACACACCCCCGCCCCAGTAAATCAGGGATATTTAATGTGGAAGTTCCATTTTGACAGACTCATTATACGACATGACTAATTATGCATGATACCTGAACGTGTAGTAAGTCAACATACATCAAGAAAGGAAAATTAGTGAAAAGAATCAGAGTCTGATTGTTTTCTGATTACCATTATTGGAACATGTGCCATACTGTCATCCATGACAACAAAATATTCCAAAAAAACTGCTAAAACAATAAGTTTCAAATTTTCTTTAAAATAATTTGAAGGGGCTCTGTTTTTTTTGTTTTGTTTTTGTTTTTTGTTTTTTGTTTTTAATAAATGGAGCTAAGCCCATTGATTGCTATTAGGAACATAGTTCAGTGATTACAATACTGAAAATAAAATTCATTTTTTAATACTAAAAATAAATATAAAATTCATTTTGGAACTACTAAATGGTGTTGAGAGAACACTTAATACATCAAAGGTTAGAATAATTCATTAGTCCAAACTTATAAACAACCAATATTACTTCGTACTTCAGGGAAGTTTATAGTTTTAATAGGACTAGACGTTTCTGTAGATTTATTCTCCATGACAGAGAACAGAATGAGAAACACCAGCAGAAATTAATGAAGTATAAAAGAATAGCTGAAGTATTCAATCAGAAAAGTCATTTGTAACACATAAACCGAAAGTATCTAGATTTATTACTGTACTACTTTAAATCTATAATTTAAAAATAAGAAAATGAGTTTATTATTCCCTAATTTCTTCACTTATAATTTGAGCCATGATGAGTGACTTACTTTTCTGCAATCCTCTGTGATAACTTAAGGAGTCTGTATATTACAAGATAAAGTAAATGCCCTTAAATTCAATAAAGCAATTTAAAAGTGATAAAGGAATAATTGGAATTTAGCCCTAATGTTTTCTCACAAAGTCTTGATTACGGTGGAGCTAATAATTTCTCATTTTATATGAAAAAGATATACAGAAAATATGGTCCTGACCATTGGTGAAACCATTTATTTAAGCTTTGTTTGCACCTGTATTGAACAAGGCTTCTGGATGCGATCTGGCTGTAGGGACCATTTTCTGTCCTGGTCACTTATTCTCTGAGATATTTCCCAGAAATTATAAAAATGCAATGTAAGGCACTTAATATGACAACTCTACTCCCTACAATATAACTTGTCAAGTAATTTTAATAGTGTCAGCATGATGGAACAGCAAAGTCATAAAGTCTTATTTCACATCATAGAAAGTATGTAGTCTCAACTTCTCTTCTAAGGATCCCAATGAAGCATAATGAGTTTGTGTGTATCCCTAACTTGTATGGAAATAAGGCAGGTTCATAGACTAGGGTGTGCCTCAGGTATGTGGTTATCAGAGCAGGGGCAGCTGAAAGATTTACAAAGCTAATGTGACAGGATGAACTACACACAAAAGGTCAGACACCCTAATGAGTTATCAAATTTTTCTTACAGAAAATTTACAAAAACACCTGACACTGGAGATGAAAATCATGTGCTTTGTGTATGACACACGTTTTATTGTACAGGCCATGAATAGAAGCTAAAGTCTTTAAGGAATGACAGATAAGTAGAAAATAAAGGAGAGAGATGGATGAGTTTCTCTTCTTTCAAAGAAACATATTTGATTCCAAGGGTGGCAAGTCTCAGTCTGAAACCCATGTTTGGTAAAAGTTGGTTGATCTTCACAAATCCTCCCTTTCCAAATATAATGATGAGTAATTTAATTAAACAAGTTTGTTTTTTGGTTACTCTATATATTTACATTTCAAATGTTATCCCCCTTCCAAGTTTCTCCTCTGCAACCCCCCTATCTAATGCCTCTAACCCTTGCTTCTATGAGTGTGGTCCCCACTCACCCACCTACTCACACCAACCTGCCCTGGCATTTCCCTAAACTGGGAAATCGAGCCTTCTCAGGACCAAGAGCACCTCCTACCATTGATGCAGAACAAGGCCATCTTCTGCTAAATATGCCACTGGAGCCATATGTGTACTCCTTAATTGGTGATTTAGTCCCTGGGAGCTCTGGAGGGTCTGGTTGGTTGATATTGTTGTTCTTTCTATGGGGTTGCAAATCTCTTCAGCTCCGGTGGTTCTTTCTCTAACTCCTCCACTTGGGACCCCACGCTCAGTCCAATGGTTGGCTGGGAGCATCTGCCTCTGTCATTTGTCAGATTCTGGCAGAGCATTTCAGGAGACAACTATATTAGGCCATCAAGCACTTCTTGGAATCCCCAATAGAGTCTGGGTTTGGTGTCTGTATATGTGATGTATTCCCAGGTGGAGCAGTCTCTGAATGGCTTTGCCTTCAGTCTCTGATCTATAATTTATCTACATATTTGCTCCTGTAAGTATTTTGTTCCCCCTTCTAAGAAGGACAGAAGGACTTTGATCTTGGTTCTTCTTGACCTTCATGTGGTCTGTGAATTTTAACTTGAGCATTCCCAGCTTTTGACCTAATATCCACTTATCAGTGAGTGCATACCATATGTGTTCTTTTGTGATGGGGTTAAGTCACTGAGGATATTTTCTAGTTCCATTCATTTGCCTATGAATTTCATGCATTCATCGTTTTTAATAGTTGAGTAGAATTCCATTGTGTAAATGTACCACATTTTCTGTATCCATTCCTCTGTTGAAGGGCATCTGAGTTCTTTCAAGCTTCTGGCTATTATAAGTAAGGCTACTATGAACATAGTGGAGCATGTGTCCTTATTATATGTTACAACATCTTCTGAATATATGTCCAGGAGTGATATAGCTGGATCCTCAGGTAAAACTATGTCCTGTTTTCTGAGGATCCACCAGACTGATTTCCAGAATGGTTGTACCAGCTTGCAATGGAGGCATATTCCTCTTTCTCCACATCCTGGTTTGCATCTGCTATCACCTGAGTTTTTGAACTTAGCCATTCTGACTGGTGTGTGGTAGAATCTCAGGGTTGTTTTGATTTGCATTTCCCTGATGATTAAGGATGTTGAACATTTCTTTAGGTGTTTCTCACTCATTCAATGGTCTTCAGTTGAAAATTCTTTGTTTAGCTTTGCAGCCCATTTGTTTTTTAATAGGATTGATTCTTGAAGACTCACTTCTTGAGTTCTTTGTGTGTATTGGATATTAGCCCTCTATCAGAAGTAGGATCGGTAATGATCTTTTCCCAATATGTTGGTTGCTGTTTTGTCCTATTGACCGTGTCCTTTGCCTTACAGAAGCTTTGCAATTTTATGAGGTCCCATTTGTCAATTCTTGATCTTAGACCATAAACCATTGGTCTTCAAGAATTTTTCCCCTGTGCCCATGTGTTCAAGGTTCTTCCCCACGTTCTCTTCTACTAGTTTCAGTGTATATGGTTTTATGTGGAGGTCCTTGATCCACTTGGACTTGAGCTTTGTGCAAGGAAGTAAGAATGGATAGATTTTCATTCTTTTATATGCTCACCTTCAGTTCAAACAGCACCATTTGTTGAAAATGCTATCTTTTTTTCCCACTGGATGGTTTTTAGCCCCTTTCTCAAAGATCAAGTGACCATAGCTGTGTGGCTTCATTTCTGAGTCTTCAATTCTATTCCATTATACTTCCTGCCAGTCTGTACCAATACCACACAGATTTTAATCTCTATTGCTCTGTAATACAGCTTGAGATCAGGGATAGTGATTCCCACAGAATTTATTTTATTGTTAATAATAGTTTTTGCTATCCTGGATTTTTTCTTATTCCAAATGAATTTGGAAATTATTCTTTCTAACTGTAAGAAGAATTTAGTTGAGGAATTTTGATGGGGATTGCATTGAATCTGTACATTGCTTTTGGCAAGATGGGCATTTTTTAGTATATTAATCCTGTAAATATATGAGCATCGAAGATCTTTTCATCTTCTGAGATCTTCTTCGATTTCTTTTTTCAGAGACTTGAGGTTCTTGTCATACATATATATCATTGTCTTGGTTAGAGTCACACCAAGGTATTTTAAATTATTTGTGACTAGTGTGAAGGGTGTCTTTTCCCTTATTTCTTCCTCAGCCTGTTTATCTTTTAAGTAGAGGAAGGCTACTGATTTAATTTGAATTAATTTTACATCTACCCACTTTGCAGAAGGTGTTTAACAGGTTGACAAGTTCTCTGGTGGAATTTTTGGGATCACTTAAGTATTATATCATATCATCAGCAATAGAGCTATTTTGACTTCTTCCTTTCCAATTTGTATCCATTTGACCTCCTTTTATTTTCTAATTGCTCTGGCTAGGACTTTAAGTCCTATTTACTTGGTAGGGAGAGAAGGTGCAGACTTGTCTAGTCCCTGATTTAGTAGGATTGCTTCAAGTTTGTCTTCAGTTAATTTGATGATGGTTACTGGTTTGCTGTATATTGCTTTTGCTATGTTTAGGTATGGGCCTTGAATTCCTGATCCTTCCAAGACTTTTACCATTAAGGTGTATTCAATTTTGTCAAATGCTTTCTCAGCATCTAATGAGATGATCATGTGATTTTTTTTCTTTGAGTTTGTTTATGTAGTGAATTAGGTTGATGGATTTCTGTATATTGAACCATCCCTGCATGCTGGGATGACACCTACTTGATCATGATGGATGATTGTTATGATGTCCTCAGTTTGCAAGAATTTTATTGAATATTTTTGCATTGATACTCATAAGGAAATCTGGTCTGAAGTTCTCTTTCTTTGTTGGGTATTTGTGTAGTTGTGGTATCAGTGTAACTGTGGCTGCAGTGAACAAATTGGGTAGTGTTCCTTCAGTTTATATTTTGTGGACTAATTTGGAGAGTATTGGCATTAGGTCTTCTTTGAAGGTCTGACAGAATTCTGCACTAAAACAGTCTAATCCTGAGGATTTTTTTTTTGGGGTTTGGGCTTTTTTTTTTTTTTTTTTTTTTTTTGGTCTTTGGTTTTTTTTTTGTTGTTGTTGTTTTTTTGTTTTTTTTCTGGTAGACTTATAATTACTGCTGCTATTTGTTTAAGGGTTATGGAACTGATCCTGATTTAACTTTGGTACCTGGTATCTGTCTAGAAAATTGTCCATTTCATCCAGAGTTTCCAATGTTGCTGAGTATAGGCTTTTTTAGTTGGCTCTGGTGATTTTTTTTTTTTTGCTCCCCAAATTCAGGTTTAGGATCAAAAATGATTCATCATTGAGACTGAGACAGTTTATTGAAAATAAACATGAGGTATTTACAAAGCTAAACACATAAACACACAGTCCATGGAAAATAATGGGTTGTGTGTGTATTAATGTGGTGGTTTGTTGTTTTCTGTTACTGTGAAATATTTTTGAAAGCCATTTTGATGGAAAATCTTCCATTTATTTACAAAATGAAGAAAGTCTTATTCAAACATGTAATAGATACACTGTTGCTGTGTGCTGAGTGCTAAAATGATCTTGAAAGGAAACATGATCTGACATTGTTGAACTTGGCAGACTATCAGTTAAGTGTCTATGAGACCTATTGTGACAGTGGCATTTTATTGTGTATTTAGTTGAAATTTCTTTTAAACAACTTGTTATGCAAAAACACATCATACCTCAAAGCAGATAATTTTGTTCTGTAGCCAAATATAAATGACTATGGCATAGGAACTCAGATTCAAATTAGCTAACTATCATGTTCCAGTATACTCGCAGTTTGCTGAAGTTTTTATAGCAACAGAACAACATCATAAAATATGTTAGTGAAAATATTTAATAGGGCAGGAAATCAAGGTAAGAAATCACAACTATAGACCTTATAAGCTATCTGACATCGGTTTTAGTCTTTGGTCAGTGAACATTTAATTCAGAATTTAATTTATGGTTACCAAAAGTATTATCTTACACAGAAGAGGGCAATCAATATTCTTCAGGAAGTTTAAAGAGGTCTGAAGATTATTTGTCTCCCAAACTGTCTATAATCATGGAAGTTCTGGTGGGTCAACTGGTCTTGAGGAAAGTGCATTGTATGGTTCTTTACAGGAGTTTCCTTCACAATCAGAATATGCCTACACTCTCAGGAATCTTGTCAATTGAGAAGACGGTTAGGCTTTCTGAGATTTTATTAATCTCTAAATAACAATAATGTAACCAGTTATCTTCTGTTGTCATAATTGACCTTACCTAGACATATGTTATGTGCCCTGAAGACAAAGTCACAAAAATAAACTATCATTTATATGATTCTGGCAGCTTGCTTGATAACATAGGCTCTTATCTTTAATACTCCTAGGGAAACAGAAATAATTAAGATATTTTCTTTTGACATGTTCTCATTACAGTCAATCCCTCATAAATCAGAATCTAGACACTGTAGGAAGACAAAAGCTGTGCTAAATAAGCAGGTGTGGAGACAAGATAAAGCAGGATGAGAAAGCATGTACCTTTCCCAGACTCATGAGCCAGTAAAGCTCTTGCTCTGATGACTGAAGCCTGCCTCACAGCCCACATTTGGACCTTAGCAGGGCTTAATCCTATCTTGCCTGTGCACCTGGTTAGGAAATCTATGCACTCCACATGTCTGATTTCATGTTTACACACTTTCCTTTATTACAATTATATACAGAAGGACTAGATTAGTCACCTACCAATTTATTTAGCACTTTCGTTATGTCCTGTCATTCCATATCATGTCTAGTCTGATTGCAGAATCACCCAGTTGCTGACAGAATATTGTTTTTTTCTCTTTTCTTTCTTTTTTTCATTCATTTTCCTTTTTATTCATTAGCATTCGTTTTCTTTTTTATCATGATTATTAAACATGTTGGGTTACACTTTAGTTTCTGCAGAAAATATATAGTGTTTTCATTGCATTCTAGATAGTTATGTCCTATATATGGGAGAGGAAACCTAGAAAAGTAGTGAGATTTAAAGGCAAGAAGATTTCTCGAAGGTTTTATGATTGGGTCTTTATGCTTCATATATTTTGAGCTAGAAATTTTTAAATAACATAAATGGTAAATATTTTGCATTTAAGCTATGATGATAATCTAGAAAAAAGTGAAGGTTATATATTTAAATATAATTAGAATTCAATGAGGCAGAATGATGAGTAGAAAGAGAGCTAAGGTCTCCCCACTAAAATCTTTCATTTATGGTTAATAACCACTCAAAATTTGAGTCATCAAACAGGGAGGTATTCATATAACGAATTAGTATTCACTAGCAAGAAAGCTCATAGAGGAAATGAAAAAATCTTCTTGATATCATATAGTATAACCAGTAATCCACATCCACTCTAGTAGTGACTGTGTGACAGGCCCAAAAGCTTGGACACAGTACTGAGGCAAAAAGTTCATGGAAACTTAGTCTCCTGGAACTGTGGCATCCTGTAAAACGAATGCTCCCAATCTGTCCTTGCTTTAGTCGGTGCACGGATCTGTGTGCTTTCCTTCAGTATTATTTTATTTTAAGTGCCTCTAAGGATTGATTTTGACATAAAGCTAAGTTAGATTAGCCTCCACCAGTGTTCCAATATCCTAGGAAATTGTTGAGCCAACCTTGAGCTTTGATCTTTGTAAGAATGTTACTAATTCAGATGAAAATGCCTCCAGTGTCGGAAGACAGTGAAAGAAATCAGGCATTACATTCTACTAGAATAAAGCTAGTAATCTCAGGGCTAGTCTACTTAGTATACTTAGAATAATAGCAGTTACTCCCACACACACAGGAATTTACAATGACCTAGGAAGAAGAAAGGTTTTGGTCTAAGAAGGATCTAGTGTAAATACTTAGAACAATAAGGTGGACTATACAATAGACTGGAATTGGAACAATGGCAAGGGCATAGACTTCAAAACTTAACAAAATGAAACATCACTTAACTGTTGATTGTTATTCAGCTCTAAGTTTTTTTTTCTTCTTCCTTTATGTTTGGTATTCATGGAGTGCAAACATAACCATGTCTCCATCTTCCCACTCACCTCACTGCAAAGTTGTATATTTTTGGTATAAATCTTTGCTCTCGATAAAACAACAATATCATATTTTAAAAATTAGTCTTTAGTGTCTTCTCTCAATGCCTATCATGTTATAATGAATATTTCCATATTTTCTCTATTTTTGAACACATAGAGATCAACCTCACATAGAATGGCTCTGGAATCTATGGTTCACATGCTTTGTCCTCTATGATTATGATTAACACGATTGCACCAAAACACTGACTCTCTTACATCATGAGATTGGAAAATTGTTGCAATTTCTTATGAACTCAGACTTGTAAATGCTGTCATTAACTGCCTAGGTGATTTGTTTTACAACCTTAGAAACAGATTTCTTACCTATAAAAATATTTTATTATCTTTTCTTTTCCTGTCCAAATTAATTTCTCTTTCAGCTTTCCTGGTAACATCTTTTCTGTCATGAACTTGAGCTCGTTAATTTTCATAGTTAGCCTTTCTTAAGTAGTCATACCTAGTTACATAATGCAGTAGAACAAAATATTTTCTAAAATATACATATACACATTTTATATACAGGATAGATCTAAGAGGTGAGATTACTACATAGAAGGAAGAGGAAATTCCAAAATGAGAGATTTTTTTTTAATTGGGTATTTATTTCAATTACATTTCCAATGCTATCCCAAAAGTCCCCCACATGCTCCCCCACCCACTCCCCTACCCACCCACTCCTACTTCTTGGCCCTGGCGTTCCCCTGTACTGAGGCATATAAAGTTTGCACGACCAATGGGCCTCTCTTTCCACTGATGGCCGACTAGGCCATCTTTTGATACATATGCAGCTAGAGTGAGTTCAAATGAGAGAATTTTAAGAATCTTTGTGAATTAGTGCATTTAGTATGTGAGGTATGTGGGTCTTCCTTACTCTGGCATTCCTTCTGCTTCACAACCCGTTTAATTTTTCACAGTCAGATTAACTCATCTTCTAGTCTGTTAATTATGATTCAGCTGGGCACTCTATTATTATTAATAGTTACCTGGAGAAGCATCAATATTTTGGCTGCTTGCTAAGCACTGTTACCTCTTTAGTCATCACCATCGTGATGAATGAATAAACAAATCATAAATATTCTGTTAAATTATCTTTACAGTTTTCATATTGACAGCAGTATTAGCAGAGTGTGTCATTGGAGGATATTTTATTAAAATTATTTTAAATATTGCTAACCATACACTAACCACTCTTTCCTTCTAAATGAGTAAATGACATCCAGTTTCTGCCTATAATGGCATCATCATTGTGCATCAATCTCTACAAAACATTTTGCATTTTGTTATCTTATAATCCAGGACTTTATCTCACTTGACCTATGCAAATAGAATTTAAGGCACAACGCAAAATAAATAACCGTTCCAAGTTCTGAAAATTTTTATTCATAGTGTTTTGAGCTCCAGAATTATTAATGAAAAACAGTATTTGTTTGAATAGTCTCACAACATGACACATTAAAGATGTTTTTTATTTTAGACTCACATTTTGTACCTAATGTTGTAAAGCAGACATTTCTCACAGTAAGTGCTATTTATTGATGCTTAAAGGTTCAATGAATTATTCAGTCCCTTTCCCCTTCCTGCTTCGCTGAACACCTATTGAGTTTTCAGAAAAGTTTCATATCAATAAATATGTTCTTGCTTTGCAGCTCCAATTTCATGCTTGGCCTTTCCCAGGCAACATACAAGAAAAATAAATAACCAAGAGGAATTAAAATAAGTATACAAATTGCTTTATTTAACCGGATGCCCAGATTATTAAAGCTCTTAATGTTTTTAAATTAAGACATGAAGAAAAGTCTATGGAAACCATTTGTATGAAATGTACCTTGCAAAACCCTGGTCTTGTTAAGTTATAGTCTGTGAAGAATGGCATATGTTCCTAGGCAGGTCATACACAGGGCTGAATTGATTCTTGACAGCTAAGTTTTTAGAAGATCAAGGATTAAGCAACACTTTTATCTTATTATGTCACATGAAGAGGTTTACAGTAAAAGAAAGAAGGCCTAATTTAGTTGAATTGTAATTAAATATAGTGTCAAGTACAAAAATTGGCAGATTCAATGTTTATGCTTTGTCTAAAAACCAAGAATCTACCCATCCTTGTTAAGCCAATTTCAGACACTGCTCATAAATCTGTAATTTTCTCAAGATACTGAAAATTATGTGTTTTGTTTTTCAGTATAAAACAGAAAATTTGTAAGATTTTTTTACATGCATGTATGCCTGTGAATATGCACATGTTTGTTCCTGACAGTATCAGAAGTAGCCATCTTCCCCTGAAACTAGCGGTTTAGACAGTTGTTATGTATTGTGTGGGTGATAGGAATTGAACCCGGTTCTCTGAAAAAACAACAAGTGCTCCTAACTCCTATGCCATCTCTCCAACTTGAATAATACTTTAAAATTATAGAGAATACCTAGCCTTCCATCAAGTATACTTGTCTAACTGGAGGAAAGTTTAACACATTTTAATCAAGTACACTGGGAATTCATTGGGAATATCTAACGTCTAATCTCTTAGACCACCTTAATATTAAAATAAAATTAAAAATTTTCCAAAAACTGAGTTTCCATCAATGCAACCATTGAATCATTTTCACTAAAGGAGTGCCATTTACATGGTAGATTAAAAATAGAAATTATGCATCAATGAGCAGACACAGTCAGTATATAATACCAATTATGAAAGCAGAATGCCATGCCATCCTAGAATTTTCTTTCTTAAGACATCTCTTTTAAAGAGAGTACTTGCAACTTTGCACTCTTTGCTTTTTCAAAGTGATCTAACAATGTGGTATTTTGGACTGAATCATAGTATTTTTTTTTAAAATCTGCAGTAAATTTGCATGTGTACTTCAGTAGGAAGATGTCTTCATACAGAAATATATGACTTTTTATTCTCAGGATTCCCTTCCTTGGCTACAATATGTTTCTCACTCACCCCGACATCCTCACTCATAGCTACTTCCTGCAGGCAGCAGTTTCTTCAAGGTGCATATAAGGGGTCTTCTCAGCTTCACTGTTGAGCTATCAATACCATAATCAACTTTTCATAGCTAAAGGAACTTGTCATTTGGTTTGATTCTCCTGGGAACAGACCCTAACATACATTTTATTGAAAATGGTGAGGAAATGCCAGTTTCCTGGGGACTTGGGAAACAGAGAAGAAGAAGGAAGTTGTGTCAATGCTCCATTACGTGTTTGGAGCTGTTGACAGTCCAGAACTTTCCCTTCACATTTCCTGAAAAAGTCCTCCCAACAATACATGGAAACAGTTTTATTTTTGATGGATAGTTGTAAATGTATACTAATTTATGAACAAAGTGATTTTTATATAATTTTACTGTGATTTGGCCTAATCCTGTTACTGTCAATTACACAAGCTTTATGCATCTTATCATGGAAGACTGGACTACACCTTGAACACCCTTGTGTCAGAGAACATCTTGTCTTTTTGTTATAGTGTTTTGTTTTATCTAAGACTAAGGTATTCCATTCAGCTTGGAAAATCTTTTTTTTTTCAGATTTGCATGTATTTGAGAACTAAATTTTTTAATAATCTTTGTAAGAACTCACAGATATTTAAATATTTTCTCTTGTTGATTTTGCTCCAGGGCATTCAATAG
Organism: Mus caroli; assembly: GCF_978045245.1. Lineage (NCBI taxonomy): Eukaryota > Metazoa > Chordata > Mammalia > Rodentia > Muridae > Mus > Mus caroli. The sequence continues at coordinate 86,661,261 of NW_028227262.1, read as the reverse complement.
CTCTCATGGACAGTGTCCCTATAGCAGCAGTCTTAGCCTGCCTAATGGTGTAATCCTTTAATAAATTTTATCATGTTGTGATGACTCCAAGCATAATATTATTTTGTTGCTACTTAATAACTATACCTTTGCTATTGTTATAAATAATAATGCTAATATCTGATGTGCAGGATAGCTGATATATGATTCCAAAAGGGTCATGACACATAGGTTGAGAACCACTGCTGTAGAGGAGTGTATTTTCTGTATTCTTCGTATTTATGATCATCAGCTATATAACACATACATAAAAACAAAAGTAGATACATGAAAGTGCTGTATATCAAAATGGTAAGATGGTACAGCCTTTCAAGTGACTGTTATTTACTCTTCCTGGAGTTTTGAGTTATTGTTTTATCAGTAGATTTTATGGCTTTCAGGGAAGTTAACCAGCCAAGTCAAATCCAGTATGTTTTTTTTGAAAATGACTAACAGTTTCTACCCTCTGATCAGAGTCAGCTTTTCTAATCACAGCTTAAAGATTCTCTTTGTCATATTTTTTTATTTATTATGTGGGAGAACAAGCTTTATTCACTCACATCATACTTCAGTCTAACTCAGACACAACTCCTGTTCTTTGTCTTCTTCTGGATTTGAAGTATCTATTAAAAAATCATTTAGAAAAGTGAATTTAGTAAAGCTTTTTTGTTCCAAACTAAAGAAAAGCAATGCCATCTTTGTAATAAAGTCTTCATTAGGACTAAATGGTTTATTGATGTAGACATTTATTTGAATGGATTTAATTACCATAAATTGTATACTTATATTGTTCAATTTAACCACCATAGTGATTTTCACCTTGCTTTACATAAGTTCTACTGTTCTACTTAGTTGCACTAATTACAGGGCATTAACGAGACTGAATCACTACTGACATTTCAGTGACACTTGAGTTTGAACTCCTTGTCTGCATTGAAATATTTCCACACTTTTTAATTATTTTCTCTTGCTCTATATTTATTTTACATGTACATTAATGAGCTTGAGTCTGCATGTGAACCATGTACATGAGAAAATCATGGAGGTCATAAGAAGGCATCAGATCTCTTGAAACTAATGTTATAGGAAGTTGTGAGCTAAATAGTGGATGCTGGGAACTGAACCTGAGTCTTCTGCAAGAATGATTACTGTTCCTGAATACTAAGCCATCTCCCCAGGATTTCCATCTTCTCTTTTTAAGCTAAATACCTTTCCTTCTCTACAAATTTTACTAGAAAGACATTAAAATATTGTGTCAAAAACCTCATATAATAAAAAAACAAAATATTCTTTCTTTATTTTAGTTTTTCATTTTAAGATTATTTATTATGACTATAATAATAATAATAATAATAATAATAATAATAGGATGTTTTTCTTTATTTAAATCTTAAATATTGTTACCTTTCCTAGTTTTTCCCCCTCCTGGAAACACCCTATGCTGTCCTCCCTCTCCCTGCTTCTATGAGGGTGTTCCTCCACCCACCCCCCCACTCCTACCAACAAGCTCTCGATTCACCTATACTGGGTCATCTATTGAGCCTTTGTAGAACCAAGAATCTCTCTTCCCATCGATGCCTGACACGGACATCCTGTGCTACATATGCAGCTGGAGCCATGTGAACTCCTTGGTTGATGGCTTAGTTTTGGAGGGACTGGTTGGTTGGTATTGTTGTTCTTCCTATGGTGTGGGAAACCCCTTCAACTCCCTCAGTCCTTCTCTAACTACACTATTTGGGACTCCATGCTCAGTCTAAAGATTGGCTGCAAGCAACTGCCTCTGTATTTGTAAGGCTCTGGCAGGGCCTCTCAGGAGACAGCCGTATCAGGCTCTTTTCAGCATGCATTTCTTGGCATCGACAATAGTGTCTGGGTTTGGTAACTGTATATAGGATGCATTCCCAGGTGGGACAATCTCTGGATGGCCTTTCCTTCAGTCTCTGCTCTACACTTTATCTCCAAATTTGCTCTTGTGAGTATTTTGTTCCCATTCTAAGAAGGACCAAAGCACCCACACTTTGGTCTTCCTTCTTATTGATCTTCATGTGGTCTATGAATTGTATCTTGGGTATTCCAAGCTGTTGGGCTAATATCCACTTATTACTGAGTGTACACCAAGTGCGTTCTTTTGTGATTGGGTAACCTTACTCAGGATGATATTTTCTAGTTCCATCCATTTGCCTAAGAATTTCATGCATTCATCATTTTTAATAGCTGAGAAGTACTCAATTGTGTAAATGTACCACATTTTTTGTATCTATTCCTCTGTTGAGGGACTTCTGGGTTGTTTCCAGATTCAGTTTATTATAAGTAAGGCTTCTATGAAAATAGTGGAGTATGTGTCCTTATTACATCGTGGAGCATCTTCTGGGTATATGTCCAGGAGTGGTACAAAACAGGCCTCAAAAGACACAAGAAGATTGAAATAATCCCATGTACCCTATCAGCTCACCATGAACTAAGGCTGGTCTTAAATTGCAACAAAAACAACAGAAAACACACATACACATGGAAGCTGAACAACTCTCTACTCAATGATAACTTGGTCAAGGAAGAAATAAAGAGAGAAATTCAAGACTTACTAAATTTTAATGAAAATGGAGACACATACAAAAACATATGGGTCACAATGAAAGCAGTGGTAAGAGGACAACTCTTAGCTATAAGTGCCTCCAAAACAGTATTCGTTCTTTAAGAAAGTCTTTTAAATGTTATTAGCTTGTTAACCCCAGAGCTCATATCTCTAGCTACATATGTTGAAGAAGATGGCCTAGTTGGCCATCATTGGGAAGAGAGGCCCCTTGGTCTTACAAACTTTATATGCCCCAGTACAGGGGAACTCCAGGGCCAAGAAGTGGGAGTGGATAGGTAGGGGAGCAAGGTGGGAGGAGGGTATAGGGGACTTTCAGGATAGTATTTGAAATGTAAAGGAAGAAAATAAGAAAAAATTGAAAAAATAGAAAATATTCATGTTTAATAGTAAGCTCTTTATTGTGTAGCACCTATATTTCTAGAAAGTAAAGACAAGAAAAGACGCTATAGCATTATCATATATTAGTATGGCTGTGGAAAAAGAAATAAAGAGATGAACTTCATGTTTGTACTCAGCAGTTGGTGTTTTGTTTGTTTGAATCTAAGAGTTTATCAATATATCTATGATATGCAGAACCATTTCCAGTGCTTCCTGAGCAATTTTATTGTTATTATGCATGAATAATTGCATTATGTTCTGAAGTAGAAAGACTTTCTAAGTTTCATTACATCAAAAAAAATCCAAAGCTAAATGTGCCCCATTTAAAACATTAAATTATGTCTCTCTGCGATGTTTTTACTGTGCAGAAAATAGCTTGAAATGTGAGACAAGCTAATGAAGGAACAGACTGAAATTTGCTTGAGCCATTGTTTGATCCACTGTGAAAACTACTGAAAGGCCTTTTTTTATGTTTCTACCTTGAAACAGTTGAATGACTTTATGCAAAGGATGCTGGGAATGGAGCTACTCTGCTTTCTTATTTGAGCCTTTTGCAAGCTGAGAAATGTATTTGTATAAAAGGATTTTTTTTAAACTTACCAAGTTTCTAACTATGCTAGTGATAATAGTTTTCTCTAGGAAACAGAAATATGAAATGCCTTGTTTCAGCAGATAGAAATGGTCTTTTGACAGTGTAAAGGGAGGCATTAAATACCTGAGAGCAGAAGGAAGGGTCATGCTTTAGCCAATACTATCATGAAATTCCTCCTGTTTATTCTCTTTGGCAGTAATGCCATGAAGTATCAATTCATTAGTTCCCTGAGTTTTAGCTCAACTTCTATATTGTTTACAGGCAAGCATGACATAAGGTAATAATTAAGGTTAATAAATCAATAGTACATAATTTGTTTCAAAACAGTGTAAATTCTAAACTGAAGATGCCAGTGATGATTTCTGAAATGCCTGAAGAGTTTATCATTTGCTCTATGAGATCACTTTGTGTTATGTGAACTTACTGTCATTGTTGGCCTATATTTTTAAAATATTTATATTGTAAACTTTGGAATTTTATTATAGTATGGGTTATAAGAATTATCATTCTTAGCTGAGAAGGAATGACATATTGTCATATGATGGGTGTTGTGGGGGAGGAGGGTCAGCTTTCTTAGGGGATGGGGCCATTGAGCAAGTGTTCTCCCATCTCAGTGGATAGAATGGTCCTATTAATGCCTGAATAACATAGGTTAACTATATACATTGTGCTCATAATATTTGAAGAGATGTATAGGATGTATAGCATTCCTAAATAAATCTAGTTCACCTGTAATTCTTATTGTTGTTCAACATCACATTGAGTTTTCTTTCTGTCATTTTCTTCATTGATCTTTGCCATTCTGATCAATGTAAGGTGGAATTTTAGAGTCCTTTTAATTTGCATTTCCCTGATCATTAAGAACATTGGACGTTTCTATAAATGCTTCTCAGCAATTCAAGATTCCTTGTTTGAGAACTCTCTTAGACCTGTACTTCATTCTTAATAGTTATATTTGATTCTCTGGAGTCTAACTTCATGAGTTCTTTGTACATGTTAGATATTAACTCTCAATTGGATACAGGGTTGGTAAAGATCTTTTCCCAATCTTTAGGCTGCTGTTTTGTCCTTTTGACAGTGTCCTTTGCCTTACAGAAGTTTGAAATTTTATGAGGTCCCATTTGTCTAAATTTGATCTTGGAGCATAAGCTATTGGTGTTCTGTTCAACAAACTTTCCCCTGTGCCCATGTTTTCGAGGCCTTTTCCCACATTCTCTTCTATTAGTTTCAGTGTATCTGATTTTATGTAGACGTCCTTGATTTACTTGGACTTGAACTTTGTACAAGGAGATAAGAATGGGTCAATTTCCATCTTTCTTTATGCAGATCTCCAGTGGAATGAGCAATATTTGTTGAAAATGATGTCATTTTTTTCCCACTGGATGATTTTAGCTCCTTTGTCAAAGATCAAGTGACCACAGGTGTGTGGGTTCATTTCTGGGTCTTCAATTCTACTATATTGATCTTCCTGCCTGTCTCTGTATGAATACCATACAGTTTTTAACACCATTTCTCTGTAATACAGCTTGAGGTCAGGGATGGTGACCAGAGGTTCTTTTATTGTTGAGAATAGTTTTTGATATCCTAGGTTTTTTGTTGTTCCAAATGAATTTTCAAATTACTCTTTCTAACTCTATGAAGAATTGAGTTGGGATTTCGATGCGAATTTCATTCAATCTATAGATTCCTTTCAACAAGATGGCCACTTTTTTTTTATTATATTAATCCTACCAATCCATGAGCATGGATCTTCTTCAATTTCTTTCTTTAGAGATTTGCAGTTTTGTCATTTTATCCTGATATGTTCATTCTAGCTTTCCTTTACTTTTTCCTCTGCACTCTGAGGTCATATTCAAAGCATATAACATGAAGCCCATGGGAAATAACTACACCTAAATGTAATATTAAAAAAATGAATTCAGTGAATAAATAACCATGTGGCTGGCTATCTTATAATATTTTTCCCTAAGGGTTAAGTTGTCAAGATTTATCTTGCTCCCTACAAGATTCATCTTGTTCTTATGGAACATTCTCTAGCAACTCTACCTTAAGTTGGTCACCATCTTCTCTGATCTTTCTCATCCACAATAGCCTTCAGAAATTCTGTATCATCTTGGCTTATTTGAGATAGTTAATCATCCTACTACACAGTATTAAATGATAACCTTTTGTTCTCATATTTTTTATCATGCATTTTTAGAGGTACAGTTAGGGCATTGGCATTTATCATGCTTTCATTGATTGAATACTCTATTCTTAGTTTTCAAAATGATTTAAATTAACAAGTAATGTTGGCTACCAGAAATGTCCAAGAATTTTGAATGGATTTATGGGCTCATGCTGTAATGAAATGTATTTTATGGTATCCTGTATGTAATAAAAAAGAACTGCACTTTAGACCAACCTCCTTACACCTTGCAGTTTTCAGATCTGGTTTTAATTGTAAAGCAGTTGGAATAAGTAACAGAAAAATAATTTTCATAAGACTTAAAAGTTTTGTAATACCAACATTTTAAAAAGTGACTTCAATGTCAATTCTATGAAAAATATGTTTTTTACAAATTTTCGGTGGTATCAGAAGCGAAATAAACAAAAGAGGGCAATATTTGCTTTATTCTACTCTTTAAAACAAACAAACAAACAAACAAGAAAACAAAGTAGCTGAAGTTAGCTATTTTGTTAAGGGAAGATACTTACACAGTTGTTTTGCCCACAGGAACAGTATTGCAGAGCTGACATTGTCTAGAACTTTGAGAAACCACATATCCGATGGCTCCCTAATAGAAAGACTGTGTGGGAAAGCTGAGAAAAGTGTCAATGGAACACAGAACAGAGGGAGAATTTGCTTAGAGCACTCTTCCCAGCTTTCATGCTTGCTTGCATTAGGACTCATTAGATTCAATTATAACTTCCAAATTCAGCCTCTCTAGGCTCCATTCTCCACTTCCACCATCACACTGGGAAGAAAACTGTCAGCAAACTTACTTTCTTTGAAAAAAATGCTCAAAACATGTCTGAACCATGCTGGCTTTCTACTTATATTATTTATATCCTATATTATCCAACAACTTAATTTGCGAAATGGGCATGAACTTTTATTTCTTTCAAAAAAAGCTTGAAATACTTTAGTAATGTTTAAAAATTAAAACCAAGGTATGCTTACGTTTATAAGGAAGAAAATAATGTAGGCATTTCATGTGCCTGATAATCATACGTTTTTTAGCAAAAAATAGGTGTAAGGTAAGTATATAATTTGTTATTAATTAGTGATTATATTGGGCTAACTCATTAAGTTAAAACAAGCATTTCATATGCAATTCTGAGTATAAGATAAACTGTTAGTAAAGTGTTCTATACAATGTAGTCTGGCATTACCCTTGTGTCTTACCAGCCTTTTAAAAGTTTATAAACATGGGAGATCCTCATTGATACATTGAATGTTTAAAGCAGTTTTACAGTGTTTTTGTTTATTGGTTTGGTTGGTTTGTTTTGGTTCAGTTTGTTTTGGTTTAGTTTGGTTTTCTGAGGCAGAGTTGCTCTGTTGTTCTGGGCGGTTTCTAAAACTCATTCTGTTGACCAGGCTTCTAACCCACAGAGGTCCTCATGTCTCTGCCTCCTGACTTCAGGGATTAAAGACATGGGCCACCACTGTCCAGCTTTGAAGCAATTTCTTTGAAAAACAAATGTTTTCAAATGAGCCAACCATGATCTCTGAGTCCCCACCTTATACACTTTCTTGGATTCAGGGAAAGACCAGGAACTGATATGGCATCAGGAAGATGTTGTGATTAGCAACAGAAAGAAACCAAGAAGGCCAGAGGCACAAATATGTCAGAAGAGAGAGGGAAAGATTTCAGAACACTATCCTAACAGTGCCAAAATACTTTGGTAAACAGCTAAACAATGTCCTTTAATTATCAGTTTGAGGTACTCAGTGTATATTTGTTAATTAACAAAGAAGAATGTAATGCATTCCAAGGTATGTCAGAGCATACCTATGAGAGAGGACTTAACTAATGGAGGGATCCTAAGGACAACAAGGTTTTAGTTTCATAAGCCCCAACCTGCTGAAGTTTTCAATCTAGGTTAGCAATTATCAGCACTGTATAATTCACTTAATTATCTTTTTTATTTTTTGAAATTAAAATATAATGACATTTTTTGCTTTTTTCCCCCTTTCTTACTTACAAATCCCTCCTGCTTTATTTCGAGTTTTAGACTCTTTTTAGGATGATTGTTGTTATTTGTATATGTATTTCATATGTATTCTTAAGGGTTTATTATGTATACAGATAAAAAGTTCTTCGCTCTTCTCACTAATTCACAACCAGTCTAAAATTTTGTTTATTAACATCTGTTTCTAGATGCTTCATGTAGCTTAGTAACACTGCAAGTGTTTCATGTCACAGGTATATTATACAGGAGCCTCTCCACCTAAAGTGCTTACAGAACTCTCAGGCACCCAGAAGTTTCTAACTTAATATAACATGCTGTGTCTTTGATGAGCTGATATTATGAAACATAATTTTATTAAAGGGAATGCATGAAAAAAATTCTTTGGAAAAGATGAAGTTTCAGAATGTAGAAGATTTATAGCTACTGTTGAATTTGTATGAACATGTATAAATTTCGGATAAAAGAAGTTGACTAAATTATCATAGGAGTACGATTTTTCTGAGATCATTTCCACACATCTGTGACTGTGGTTTTATTGTAGACCTTATGTATGATTAGCAGGGTTTCAATATTAGTAACATCATTCAAATGCTCTTATTCAAATAATTTGATTGTAATCATCTATGCATGATTTATATTATGCCTAGCTATATAAAACTACACTAGCCATTTAAAAATGTATTAGTTTATAGATCATATATTATTATTTTTTCATATTTAGTACATGTAGTTTCAGAAACACACTAGAATAAAACTAGATTTTATAACCTTTACAGAGGAAGGAAACGGGTGTCATTTTACGATGTCCATTTCACAGTGTTATAGGTTTAACCCAGAGCTTACATTCAAGTCGAGAGCTCTCCTCATAGCTACATACTCTTTCAGCTAACATCCAATTCTGCTAAAGCTCATTTTCCAGATGAAGGAATGAATCATTGAATAGATCTAAATGAGTTATTAAAAATCAGTCCAAGCCACATAGTGGAAGAAGTACAGAGTTGTTCAGGGTTTGGTTAGACCAATGTATGGGGTCTCATCTTTATATGAAAAATTACCTTGCATTTAATGTACCCACTAAATGGCTGAGGATCAACTTCACAGTTGATGCAGGCACAATGAAATATAGCTCTTATTGTTCTAATTTATAATGCTGGGGTTTGAATTCAAGGCTTTGTGCATGCCAAGCAAGAATAATACCACTTTACAAATCACCATCATTCTGCTATCATAGTAAAAATAATGTGTCTGTTTTATTAATTATAAATATAAACACATCATTTGACTCAGTGTTATAAACAACCACCAGCCATGAACTGCTAAATGAACAGGTTTTAAAGTAACTGACTTTAGATTCAAGTGATTGGTGACACAATTAGTGTTGTTAATAAGTTCATTAATTAGCTTGAATGGGTGTAGTTGTGTGTAACAATAGATACTGTATTTAGTCAGGGATGCAATTTTAATTTAGCTTGGAAAGCAAAGCCTTAGCTGTACTGCAGGTGACTCACATCCTACGGGGGCAGTAAGGTTCTTCTACACCCATTTTCAACACAACTTGAATTTCTGTTTCAGTATTTTGTAATAAAATTGGATTTGGCGATACTTGACACCTGATAACAGCTTGTTTATCTGGCTATAAAAACAAGCTAATAAAGTAGATTTCCATTGAGGTAATATTCTTGACTATACCATTTCAGGGCGACCTAAAGTACACATTTGTCCACTTACAATATTCTTTCTTTATGGCTGTTCATAAGTAGTATTGCTTTCTGTTAGCTCTTGGAGTCTGTGAAACTTAATTATACTTTTATGTACTCTACTTTCTGTAATGAAGTGAGGTTAAACACAATAATCTAGACTCTTCTATTACTTCTTAGGGATGGCATTTACAGTTTTAAAAATATGTTCTGGATAAGTAAACAATGCCATTTTCTATCCATGAATGTCACATATACTATAATAGAAATCATTCCTGATATATATATATATATATATATATATATATATATATATATATTCTCCCAATTAAGTGCTTTTTGTCCAGTGTCTATACATCACTTTAATTTAAAAATAAGGCTTGAGTCAATTAGCTGTAGAATGTATACAATGCTTGCTGGAATGCTAGCAACAAACCCTCAGTGTCTAGCTGAATTGCTCGAGATGCCAAATTGAAAATGGTACAAACTATCAGGTTACTGGGTTGGCTCAGTAGTCAAGAGCCATAATGATCTTACAGAGGACAAGAGTTTGCTTCCCAGCACCCACATCAGGAGGTTCTTAGCTCATCACTGGATTAAGGGGCTCCATTACCCTCAACAGGCCTTCTCTGGCATCAACACTATTGCTGTTTTTTTTTTTTTTTTTAATTCGCTATTTTCTTTAGTTACATTTCAAATGCTATCCCGAAAGTTCCCTGTACCCTTCCCCCACCCTGCTCCCCTACCCACCCACTCCAACTTCTTGGTCCTGGTGTTCCCCTGTACTGGGGCATATAAAGTTTGCAAGACCAAGGGGCCTCTCCTCCCAATGATGGCCAACTAGGTCATCTTCTGCTACATATGCAAATAGAGACACCAGATCTGTGGGTACTGGTAAGTTCATATTGTTGTTCCACCTATCAGGTTGCAGACCCACTTCAGCAACTTGGGTACTTTCTCTAGCACCTCCATTGGGGAACCTGTGTTCCATCCTATAGATGACTGTGAGCATCCACTTTTGTATTTGCCAGGCACTGGCATAACCTCACATGAGACAGCTATATCAGGGTCCTTTCAGCAAAACCTTGCTTTCATATGCAATAGTATCTGGGTTTAGTGGCTGATTATGGGATGGATCCCCAGGTGGGGTAATCTCCGGTTGGTCCATCCTTTTGTCTTAGCTCCAAACTTTGTCTCTGTTACTCTTTCCATAGGTATTTTATTCCATACTCCAAGGAGAAATGAAGTATCCACATGTTGGTCTTCTTTCTTCTTGATTTTCTTTTGTTTTGCAAATTGTATTCTAAGTTTCTGGGCTTATATCCACTTATCAGTGAGTGCATATCAAGTGACTTCTTTTGTGATTGGGTTACCTCACTCAGTATGATATCCCCCAGAGTGAACACTATTGCTTTTACAGGCTCACCCACACACATCCATAAACACATAGTTAAGAATATACAAATTGTGTATTGAGAGTTTGTTTTTATTTTGTTTATCCTAACTACTGAGATTCCTACATTTTAGAAACTAAATAATCTCAAAATACTAGTTAAGTCTTTGAATTTACACACATACTCTGAAAGCTTATTTTTATCTGAATTGAAACATTCTATGTATATTATTCAGTTACTTCATCTTTTTTATTAGAAAATGGTATTTTAATTTTTTCCAAAGGACAGAGTATGTTTATTGTTTCACTGCTATATAATATTCCACAGTCTAGAAACAACACAATTAATTTCAATAGACACCTTTTCTGAAGACTATCTTAGTGAATAGATATACATGTCTCTGTGAGTAAATTCTATAAACTTTAAGTACATTTCAGTGGGTTTATAGATGTTTTAATGGATAAATGTTTCTAATAAGATTATTAAAAGTGAATATATAATAAGCAACTTAAGATACTTTCTATTCCCAATATGCTTCTCAACACTGACTGTTATTGGCTCATTATATGCTATTATGCCAAAAGTACAGCAACATTTATATCAAGGACAATTTCATTCTCACAGTTACAGTGAGAGAAGTTTAGTGCTAGGCTATTTGTATGTGATGAGGGTGAGAACTACAATATTACCTTAGTGCATAAATTAGAGATGCAGAAAAAAAATAAGTGTTCCATTAATTTTCTTTTTGAAAATCAAGAGTTTTGTCATCAGGTGATCTTTGTTCTGATTTTGCTTGACTCATTCCATCAAGTAACTTTTAAAGAATGAAGTCTTGTAGCACACCACAGCTAGAAATGAGTAGCCTCCCTCGCTGCTTGATTTTGGCCCCACTGTTGTGGGATCTTGGAAGTGCCTTGATCAAAGAACTTTTTTAGATGGCTTTGGCCCAGAAACTCTTACTAAGTATTGATGCAGTTCTGCTGGTGTAAGATTTTTCCTGTACTCCCTGGGGTAACTCTATTTCAAAGTACTCAGCCTGATTTGATCAGCCTTTCAAATCTGTGTGGAGGCTGCTCTGACCCCAGACTTCAGTCTACTTATCTATTGCATCAGCACCTTGTGAATACCACCCATGTTCATTGTGCTCTCCTGGAAAGCTAGGTGAGATGCTCCATGCCTGGTCATTATAACTAGGAACTTGGGAGTATGCAAGAGCAATCAAGATGAGTCCTAGAGGAGTCCAGTTTCTGTGAGTATTTAGTGCTGTCTTCTGAAGCCATTCTTTCTTGTATAGCTTTAGACTTTTGATGGGAAGACCAGTATTGAGAGTCTTAGAAACATTGCAAGCTTAAGCCAAATAAATCTTTTCCTTAAAAAAAAAAGAGAGAGAAAGAGAAAAGAAAAGAGAAAGAAAAGAAAAGAGAGAGAGAAAGAAAGAAAGAAAGAAAGAAAGAAAGAAAGAAAGAAAGAAAGAAAGAAAGAAAGAAAGAAAGAAAGAAAGAAAGAGAGGAAGGAAGGAAGGAAGGAAAGAAGGAAGAGAGAAATGTCATAAGTGCCAGTCTTCCACTGTTCACGCAATGAGCCATAGCACCTATCTATCCACAATAATCTTTATAGCACACAGTTGTTTAGCTGCATTTGATTTCTCTCTAAATTATTTCCTTTACATTATAAGGGCCAGGCTAAAAACTGATATATTTCTTCATTTGGTTTTCTTGTGTGTTATACACTTCATCTTTTTTTCTTTTTTTTTTTTTTTTACAATTAAATAATAATTACATGATTCTCTCCCTTTCCTCTAGGTAACGTCTCCCATATATTCCACCATCATTCGTACCTCTTGAAATCATGCTCTATTTTTCTTTATTTGTTGCTTTCTACACACACACACACACACACACACACACAAATATACACATACACCATTAAATATATAAATATATGCTTTTTGAACTATTTCTTGTCCATATTTTATTTTAGGGCTGACCGCATGGTATTGGATAACCAATAAACCTTCAGGGAGGATTATTTCTTTCACTCTCAGCATTCCTTAATTGCCTGTAGTTCTTACTTTAGGAATAGGGCCCCATGAGATTTCTCCCACCATGTTAGCATGTCTATTGCTAGTCTTGTTTATGTTTTAATTCTCAGCCATAATGTTGGAGTATCATTGGTGAAGCTATGAAAGCTTTGTTTTCATTTCTAGGAGACAGTTTCACAACTGGCCTATTTCTCTGTCTTTCACAATCTTTCTGCCCTCCTTTCATCAGGTTCCCGGAGATGTAGATGCAATAGTCATGTTGTTGATATATCAGTTGGGGCAGGGCACATCACAATTAATGGCTCTCTATATTTTGACTTCTTATTGTTCTCTATAACAGTCTTCCTCTTTTGTAAGAAGAAATACCTTTGATGAAAGATGAGAGCAGCAATCATCTGTAGATGTAAGACTATGTATTTAGCCCTTAAGAATTATGTTGCCTGAGAAAATACTGGTACCAAGTTCTTCTGTAAGATACATGACATCATTAATCTCCAAGGGTTGGCTAGGTTTCTAGAACCTGATGTGATTTCCTTATTGTTTATTAAGTCTTAATTCCAAACAGTGAGCTTCAGGTCAGTTACCAAAATGCTCCTGCTGTCATTGCACCCTTAGGTATACTATTCCATGCTATTTTTAATTGTGGTTCATAGGTGTTGTAGCATTGTTGGACTCTTTGTTGTTTGTTTTCCTTGGAAGCTTGTATTGCACCTTCTTGCAGTATAAATGCTGGTCCTTAGGAGGAAGGCTTTTGGGTTAGATTCAACTCAGACCCTCCATGTCTGGATGCAAAGTGCATAGCATCTTCCCCAATATGACTAACCTTCAACAACCTGAGAGCTATCAAGGACAATGACAATAAATTTAACCCCCAGGCTTCAGACTCTGAGAAGAAACATGAGGTTTGTCATATTATTGAGAGTTTTGTTAGTCAGTCTGTGGCTCTTGGGGCTCTGATTACTGTCAGCTCAAATATGAAAACTTCCTTTGAACACATGGGTTTACCTGCATTGTATATAATTTAGGTGAACAATAATATGATTACTTGTGTCCCTTTCAAACAGTCTTGGTGTTATTTTATCCTCCTTCCTTCCCATTACTTCTGTATTGATTTTCCTATCTGACCCTAGTTAAAACACACACTACTCATTTCTCCCTTCCAGAGCATTTGTATCCTTTTACTCCCATTCTGGTGATTCTGATCTCATCTCTATTTTCAGCATCCTTGTTTCTGAAGTTTCTTCAGTATAGACATTTAAATTGGTAGATTTAAAACTAATAAGTATAGGTACATGAGAAAGTTTTGTTTGTACCTTGTGTGTTGATTGATGTAGTCATTCTACTCCTTCAGGATTTTGTTGGGGAACTTCTTTTCCCCACATTTTGAGAGTTGTTTTCTATTCCTAATGGGTTTACACTGAATATAACAGAAGATATCTGAAGTGTGTATATGTAATTGAATAAAAAATTTAAAATTGTGTTTTTTAGTCACACAATAATCAAGATAGATAAAAGAAATAAAAAAATCCTGGCACAGCATAGTTTGGGACATATGAGTGGTTGCCTTAATTTACTCCTTTTTACTTTCAGAATGAATGGTATTTGAAATAGTGTGTGGTTATTTATAGAGAGTTATTTACTTATTCATGTGAATTTCAAAGGAATTATGTTGTTTTTCATTAAAATATTAAAACCCTATACTAGGAAAGATCAAGGGTTAAAGAAGAATGTTCAAGTTATAGAAACATCACAATATTTTCTGATGTTAATCAGTAAATAGTTGTGAAATCCCTTGAATGGAGTATGAAAAATAAAAATGAGCAAGAAAACTGATACATAATGGTAATCTTAGCCTCAGGAAAAAAAAAACAACATGAAAAAGAAGTTAAAATTACAAAAGCAGCTCGACATTTTCCCATTCCATTATTATTTGTCATCATGACCCACAATGTCTGCTTTGTATCACTTTGTGGAGATTAGTAGCCAATTTCTTTCTTCGGTCTACTTCATCCATGTATTAAATTATACTTCTTTTTAAATTAGTTTTTTATCATTTTACATGTATGGATGTATTTGATGCATGGATATCTGTGTAATACCTATGAGTCTAATATATGTAGAGGCTAGAATATAGTGTTAGATCCCTGGAATGAAGTTACTAATAGTTGAGAGCTTCCATTTCAGTGATGAAAATGAGCATGGGTTCACTGAAAGAGCAACCAATACTCTCACCAGAGGAGCCATTTCTGCACTCTCTAAGTACTAGTTATCCATAGTAATGGTTTAAGGAGGACTCAGGGCTTTGAGCAATACCTAAATTTGATATAAAAATTTCATTGAAAGACATGAACATAAACTTTCTTTACAAGTCATCTGTGTGAGTCAAAAGTGATTCCAAAATTTTCTTTGGGCAGAAGAGGCAGTATTATGTCACATTGAAGATGTTTCTATAGAATTTGCAATTTATTGAGAAGATATAAATGTATGTAAAACATTTACAGATGCTAGGAACTTCTTCTTCCTCACTTGTTAGTGAATGTTTTCTTGTATTTATTTCATGATACACAATGTGTAATTGCTGGCCTACCCAATCATGCTGCCTAATTAGTTGGCTACACTCATCCTATATACATGCCAATATTTCACATGTAGTACATAGTTTAAATGTACAAAAACTTAATATTTCATAGAACAAAAAAATATTTCTTTATCTTATATTTATGACTGTTAGCTTGAATGTATATATGTTTACCATATGTGTGCTCTTGTCCACACATGGACTAAAAAGGTTTCAGATGTCTGAAACTGAAACATGGTTGTGAACCACCAGGTGGGTGCTGGGAATTGATCCCATGCCCTCTGTAAGAACAGGAAATGCTCTTACACACTAAGCCACCTCTACAGTGCCACTCAGTCTTTTCCCAAAGATACGAAGGAGAGTGCTTTATTTAAGATGTCTGTGGTGATCATAGTTCCTACCATAGTCTATCCTTGAGCTTTGCTTAGCTTTTACTTTAGTCAAATCAGTGCATCACAATGACTGGTGCTGAAGTGATTATAACTGAAACATGATCTCACAGTTGATGATAACAGAGCTGTAAGGAGAGCTCCAGATGAGCTAGAAACAAGCCACAATCTTATTTCTGACCTTTCCAATTTTGGTTTTGGCCTTTCTAATCAATTTCTATCCCCAAGTGCTTAGAAATTATGGTATCAGAATATTTAAAAGGTATTAAGATTTCTTATGGAATTTTAACAATGAAAATGTTTGATACTGTCTGTATTTATTTATTTGTGCAAATTTGCGTGTATGTATACTTTCGTGCAATAGCCAGTTTATACAGATGCGATAACAGATTGTGGGAGGCCTTTCTCCTACTCTACTATATGGGGCTTAGAGATAAATTTCTTATCATCAGGAAGAGTCATCTTGATGGCCAAAATTGATTTATCTTAACCCAGTAAAATAAGGATATATAAAAACCTTTTTGAATTTAACAACTTCTGTTTTCACTTGTAACTACTATTACTGGCCTTCTACCACAGAGGAGACAAAGGATATTCAGACTTACTCATACTTCCTAATGGCTCTCACCAGTCAACATGGACTATAAAAGGCCTGAATATTTGCTCCAGCCATTTCCACAGTTTTAGAGAATGAAAGACCTGAGAAGGTCATACTTTACCTTTCAGGGCATTCAGATAATATTTAGACTCTGAAATGCAGAGAGATGTGAGGAATAAATGTCTGATTCGATTGACTAGATGAGGTACCATTTTGGTTCAGTTCTAAAGCTATCAAAATACAAGGAGATGTTTAAGGTAATAGTTGCAGCCAAGAGTACCCACACAAATACCCAACCAAAAAAGAAAACTTCAGACCAATCTCACTTATGAATATTGATGCAAAAAATACTCAATAAAATTCTCACAAACTGAATACAAGAACACATCTAAATCATTATTTACCATGATCAAGTAGGCTACATCTCAGGGATGCAAGATTGGTTCAATTTATGAAAGTCCATTAATGTAATCCACTATATAAACAAATTCAAAGAAAAAAATCACATGGTCATCTAAGTAGATGCAGAAAAAGCATTTGACAAAACACAACACCCCTTCATGTTAAAAGTATTGGCGAGATCAAGGATTCAAAGCCCATAACTAAACATAATAAAAAGCAATTTACTATAAACCAATAGCTAATATTAAATTAAATGGAAACATACTTGAAGCAATCCCACTAAAATTAGGGACAAGACAAGGATGCCCACTCTCTCTCTATCTATTAAATATAGTACAGAAAGTGCTAGTAAGATTAATAAGACAACAAAAAGAGATCAAGGGAGATCAAGGGGATACAAATTGGCAAAGAAGAAATAAAGGTTTCACTATTTGCAGATAATATTATAGTACACATAAGTATACAAAAACTCTACTAGACAACTTCTCCAGTTGATAAACAACTTCAGCAAATTGGCTGGATATAAAACTAACTCGAATAAATTTTTATCCTTCCTTTATACAAATGATAAACTGACTGAGAAAGACATAAGGGAAACAAATTTTTTCAAGATAGCCACAAATAAAATGAAATATCTTGGGGGTAACTCTAGCCAAACAAGTGAAAGACCTGTATGACAATAACTTCAAGTCTCTCAGTAAGAAATTGAAGAAGATCACAGAAAATGGAGAGATCTCCCATGCTCTTGGATTGGCCGAATTAACATAGTAAAAATGGCCATCCTACCAAAGACAGTCTACAGATTCAATGACATCCACATCAAACTCCCAACACAATTCTTCAAACACATGGAAAGAGTAATTCTTAAGTTCATCTGGAACGAAAAAAAACCCAGAAGAGTAAAAACAATTCTTAACAATAAAAGAGCAGCTATGGGAATCACCATCCCTGACTTCAAACTTTACTACAGAGCAATAGTGATAAAACCTAGATGGTATTGGTACAGAGACAGACACATTGATCAATGGAATAGACTTGAAGCCCCAGAAATAAAACCACACACTTACAGACACATGATCTTTGACAAAGAAGCCAAACATACAATAGAAAAAAGAAAGCATCTTCAACAAATGGTGCTGGTCTAACTGGCTGTTAGTATGTAGAAAAATGAAAATAGAGCCATATTTGTCACTTTGCACAAAGCTCAAGTCCAAGTGGGTCAAGGACCTCAACATAAAACCACATACACTGAATCTAGTAGAAGAGAAAGTGAGAACAGAGCTTTAAAATCATTGGCACAGGGGGAAATTTCCTAAAGAGAACTAAAATAGCTCAAGTTTAAGATCAAGAATTGATAAATGGGACCTCATGGAACTGGAAAGCTCTGTAAGACAAGGGACATAGCCAATAAGACAAATTGGCAACCTACAGACTGGGAAAAAATGTTCACTAGCCCTACATCAGCTAGAGGGCTAATATTCAAAATATATAAGGAACTCAAGAAGCTAACCACCAACAAACCAAACAACCCAATCAAAAAATGGGGTATAGAACTAAACTGAGAATTCACAATAGAAGAATCTCAAATGACTAAGAAACACCTAAAGAAATGTTCAAAGTCCTTAGATCAGAGAAATGCAAATCAAAAGGACCCTGAAATTCCACCTCACACCAATCATAATGGCTAAGATCAAAACTCCAGGTGACAGCACATGTTGGCAAGGATGTGGAGAAAGAGGAACACTCCTCCATTACTGGTGGGTACAACCACTTTGGAAATCAATCCGGAGATCCATCAGAAAACTGAAAATAAATAAATAAATAAATAAATAAATAAATAAATAAATAAATAAATAAAAGAATCAACCCTCTCCCAAAGAAATATGGTTATGTGTAACTAATTTTAGATAAAATTCTCAATAAAAATATGGACATTTCTGTTATTCTTTATTATGTAACCACATAATTATTTAGACATATGGTTAATAAACATTTAAACAAACATTTTTATGTACGCATATTATTATTTACCAATGAGAGTAACCCAAAGATCAGGGAGGCTATCAATAATAAAACACTTGCTTAGCATTTCCCAGGTCCTGAGTTTGATTTGCAGTTGTACAAAAAATATTGTTTGTGTACACATATGTGTGTTTGTGATTGATATACATGTCATATATATATATATATACATATATATATACACAATTAATTCAAATATGTGAAGAGATAGAGACTAACATATTCTGTAAACTGAGAAATATGAAATTTAGTAATTAACTTGGGGATCTGTAGGAGAGTGTATCTGGAGTTGTAATGGGCTTCTTAACAAAAACAACAAAAACAGCGAGTAAAATGGGTTATATTTTGCTCATTCAATTCCTCAGTGAGCATCTTTAAAGGGAAAGTGTATTACATAAATGTGAGTTTTATTGAGGTGTGTTATCACTTAGCTTAAGTATTTTCTATATTCTCAGAGTTGAATCTGCCCTTTTCCTAGAGGTAAAATGAGAATATCAAGTACAGAGTTGTATAAGACTTGGTTTTTCTCTTGCACAGGTTGCATAAGCTAAATTATTCTGCTGTTTCGTAGGACAGATTGCTTGATACCAGCCTACCACATCATAGTTCATATGGAGTTCTGGAGTAGGTAGCATGTATAATGATATCCTTGTAAATAGCAATAAAGCATAATGAAAAAATACATTTATGAGCAAACTAAGCCCAATCCTATAAGAAATAAATCTTTTTGTCTTTCTAAGTAAATGAGTCAGAATAACCAAAATGCCAATGATGGAGAAAGTGTGATTTAGTCATGTGGTGTGATCATTTGTTTGTTTCAATATTTGTTCATGATTAAGGTGGGATGGATGTAACTAAGATTCATCATCCCCACTGCTCCCCCTCAATGTGCTATTGTATACTCTCTTCAGTTCTATGTGTGCTGCACCAGAATGTTGTCTGGTACAAGTCCTGGTATTTTAGGGAAGAAGATGAAAGATCAGTTGCACAAGTGTGAATTTACTGCCATGGTATTTCTGAAAAATATGAATATCCTTACTTTTGAGAAGAACTTTCTCCCTTAGCAGCTTCATGAGTCAAATAGTGTTTTTTCCTGAAAATCCCTTCTAGAAAGCAATGCTGTTCTCTGCCACAGCATGAGGTAATTACACCAGCATCTTTCTTGTTTCTGCAATTCCTTCCAAACATATTTCAAAATTTTGACCTATTTAAGAGGTATTGACTTGTTTTATACATTTATCATGTGGTAATAGTTCGCTCATATTGTACACAATTTTTGCATTGGAAGAAAGAAAGGAAAGGAAGAGATTTTTTTTTTGACCAGAAATGGTGAGGACCAGTAGCTTATTTTCCTACAAGTATGGTAAATTATTGTCTTTGTTCTCATACACTATAGCAGTGGGACTTTCTCCTGAGCAATCACACGGGACAGAATAGGGAGTTATGAAAAATGAGAAGCAGTTTGATTACATATATGATACTTGTTTGATTTTATGAAAATGTACGTGTGAAATAAACTAGGTGATATAAACCAATCTCTCCTGTTCTCCATTTTGCAAGTCACCTTTTTTTCCTGTCAGTTAGCATCTACTGATCTATCAATCTGCTTATCATCTCTCAGTCTATCATTCATCTATCAATCTAATCTACCCTTTCAGCTTAAGTATTCATTATATTCAGGAGTATTGTTTATTAACATAAAATAGTAAGAGTTGGTCTAAAGAAAAACAAAAATAAGACAAAATGAAACATAAAACCATACCATCATAACGCTAGACTGAAATGGACCATGGAAGCCTTTAAAAATAAACTATAACACTTTTTTCACCTTCATTTGCTTTATGGATTTTCTGTATCTCTCATCTTTATACCAGCAGTAGATTTAGAATAGGGTTGATTACTCACACTCATAATTAAAAGGAAGAAAGTAGACACAGTACTCATGCAGATAAGAAAACACAAACACACAACACACTTATTTTGATCCTATTTCATCATGGTGACTATGGAGGGTGCTTTTCTTAGTTTATATTTGTATGTGAAGGAAATAAGTCATCTTTCTTTAGATTTTATGTGTGCTGTCCAATGCTAAGGATAGATTTGAAAGGTTTATGTTACAGCAAAACATGCCTGAAAGCAGGATTACTGATGAGCACATAGTAATTACACTGCTTATATCTTGAGATAATTTGAATTACCATATTTTCTAGACAAAGAAATTTAACTATGCACATGTCAGTCGATTTATATTTTTAGAATGTAGTAGAAATAACATATATTTTCATGTTATCAAGGTTATTCATAGTCATTATGGAAACTAAAATTTCATGATAATATTATATATTTTGGAAGACCCACAATCTGCACTTAGTATATTTTAGCTAGTGTGGACTCTGTCAATTTCCATCACTTAGGTAGTATGTGTGGATGTAAAGGTGATCTTGTCTATAACAACAATTATGTATGTGTGTTAATTAATATTGTCTGTATACATGTATATTATTAAAATAGCCCTATATTATTTAATTTTTTACATTAACATTTTATTATACTTAAAATATGTTAGAAAATATAGGTTAATATTCACAAAGCGCAGTTGTACCAAATACTGTTTTATTGCTAGATAAATAGGCTATATATAATTTATTATTATCATATCTGTAGTAATAATTTATTTCTAATATTTTGAAATGAATGTATTACCTTTTTAATTAATTTTTTTATTTATTTACATTCCAATTGTTGCTCCCCCATCCCTCCATCCCAGAGTTCTTCATGCTATCCTCCCTCCACTTCTCCTCTGAGAGGGTGCTCCTACCACGGGTATCCCTCTTCTCTGGGCCATTTAGTCTGTAGAGGACTAGGAACATCATCTCTCACTGGACAAAGCAGTCAGTCCTGTGCTACATATGTTCCTGGGGCCTCTGATTAGCTTCTGTATGCTCTTTTGTTGGCTGCTTAGCTGGGAACTGACAGGATCCAGGTTAGTTGACACTGTTGGTCTTCCTATGGGGTGGCCATCAGTTCCTTCGATCTCTAAATCTTTCTGTAGGGGGTCCCTGACATCAGCCCAAGTATCTATGTCTCTCTCAGTCAGCTGCTGATAGAGACTCTCAGAGGACAGCCATGCTAGGCCCTTTCTGGAAACAAAATGGAAATATGTAAAAGCTTTTATCAGATTTAGTTTTGTTTTTAACAAAAGTATGTGGTGATGGAAATTTACATTTAGGAAATTCTCAAGAATGACTCCTTCTACTGACTATTAAGAGAAAGCTGGCAAAAATCATTTGGTGTGTAGATAATACAGAGAATCATTGAATGATGTTTCTGTACCATTAGATGGTATTGGATAGTGTCTCTATAACATGGGAATGCATTGGCTTTGTGAAAGCAAATCAAAATTACCCAACATTCTACCTCACACCAATCAGAGTGGCTAAGATCAGAAACTCATTAGACAGCAAATGCTGGGGAGGATGTGGAGAAAGAAAGAATACTCCTCCATTGCTGGTAGGATTACAAGCTGGCAGAGCCACTCTGGAAATCAGTCTGGTGGTTCCTCAGAAAATTTGACATAGTACTACCTGAGGACACAGATATACCACTAACACTCCTTGGCATATATCCAAATATGTTCCAACATATAACTATGATACATGCTCCACTATGTTCATAGCAGCCTTATTTATAATAGCCAGAAGCTGAGAAGAACCCACAGGTTCCTCAACAAAGGAATGGATACAGAAAGTATAATACATTTACACTATGAAGTGCTACTCAGGTACTTAAAACAATGGCTTCATGAAATTTAGAGGCAAATATAAAATATCATCCTGAGTAAGGTAACCTAGTCACAATAGAACACACATGGTATGCACTCAGTGATAAATGGATATTAGGCAAAAAAGCTCAGAATACCCATGATACAATTCACAGACTGTATGAAACTCAAGAAGAAGAAAGACCTAAGTGTAAATATTTCAGTCTTAATTAGAAGGAGGAAGAAAATAATCATGGGAGATACAGGGAGGAAGGGATCTGTGAGGGAAAGAGGAGAGGATTGGAAAAGAAGGACAGAATCAGATGGGGAAGAAGATTGGGCAAAGGACAGAGGTTCAGGAATGTGAATAGACATGTGTAGGAGTGGGGGATGGGGAACTGGGGGTAGCCACTAGAAAGTCTCAGATGCCAGGGATCCAAGAGTTTCCCAGGACCCAACAGGGACTATATTAGCTGAAATACCCAATAGAGGAGAAATAGAGCCTGGAGAGACCATATCCAGAGGTTCGGCATGGCCCCCAGTTGAGGGATGGAACCACCCCATCCATCTCAAAAATAATTTTCTAGAATTGCTTCTGTCAAAAGGAAAATCAAGGACAAAGAGTGGAGCAGACACTGAAGGAAAGGCCATCCAAAGACTCTCCCACCTACGGATCCATCCCATCTGTGGACACTAAACCCAGACCCTGCTGCTGATACTAAGAAGCCCTTACTGACTAGAGACTGGTATAGCTGTCCCCTGAGATGCTTTTCCCGAGCCTGACAAATACAGATGCAGATACATGCAGCCACCCACGAAACTGAGCATGAGGGCTCCAATGGAGGAGTTAGGGGAAGGACTTAAAGAGCTGAAGGGGTTTGTAACCAACCCCATAGGAAGAACAACACTATCAACCAACAAGATACCCCCCCAAAAAACAAAAAAACACCAAACAAAGTGTACAAATGAAGGGACCCATGTCTCCAGCTGTATATGTATCAGAGGATGGCCTTATCTGGCAACAATGGGAGGGAAGGCCCTTGGTCCTGAGAAGGCTTGATGCTCCAATGTAGGGAATGCTAGGGCAGTGAGGCAGAAGTGAGGGTGGATGGGTGGGAGAACACCCTCATAATAGCAGGGGGTAGGAGGGATTTGATAAGAGGCTAATGGAGGAGAAACTGGGAATGGGGATAACATTTGAAATGTAAATAAATAAAATAACCAATAAAAAATAAGAACAGATATGAATGGTGAGTGTATGACAGGAGCATTGACTGCTATGCCTATACCACTAGGAAACACTTGTTTCTGTGACTATAACATGAAGAAGGACCATTGGATGATGTGTCTTTTGTATGGATAGCATTGGTTTGTATGTCCATAGCAATATTCAGAGATACTTGATGCATGCCATTTAGCTTTTAATCTCTTTTACTTTACATTCACATTAGTGAGTTTTGTTTTCCTAAGCTTTTTAGGGAAATATCATAAGACACACAAGAGAATGTTGAATAGTCCTATTTTTAAAATGCTATTATGATATTACAGTGGCAACTCCCTGCTGATATCATACAAAAGAATATTATTTTCATTTTCTCTCACTTTACTTTCCATAGCTGACTCTCAAATATTTTTCCATCAGTGATGAGTGTTTCTTGTCATTGGATTTCTGCCCTATCAGCCTTCACAGACTAAACTCTGTCAGGACTTTTCCTGCCCTTAAACCTACTATTTATCTCTCTTTCATCAGAGTGATTGGTGATTCAAATATATCCCCTATCTGAATCTTTTCCTAGAATAGAATAGTTCACATCCTCTTCCATGGGCCTGTCTCACAACTGCTAACACAATGTTACTCAAAATGATGATTTGCAAGATTCTGAAAAAGTTTAACAAAACTTTTCAAATAAGTTCATATTTTGAGGAAAAGTTTTTTGAAACTTATTAAATAATTATGTTTCTTTTCTTTATTATAACCACTTTATTATGCAACAATGGTGTTACAAGGAGATGTTAGCATCCTATTTTTTCCTGTTGTTATTTATTAAGAGTTCACTAGTCCATGACATTTTAATAGTAGAAATACATTCATGAGGTTCTAAAATAAAGTAGTTGTTTACATGTATAAATCCACAGGATTTTAAGGTTCTGAGAACATGCCTTTGTTGTCATCATTTCTTCCAGCCCTTTGTAGCCCAGAGTGGTTTATAAGATGACCTGATCTCTTTTCTGTTTTAATTTGTGTTAGGGGTTATGTGAGTTGCTATTCTGTTTTTACCTAAGCATGAATTATATACTTACCAAGGTCCTAATGAGGATGCTTTCTTCTTCAAGAATGGTGAGCTCTGGCTAGAAAGAAGTCTCAGCCTTTAAAAGCTAGATTCACAACCCAAACCATAAGAATGGGAAGCTCTCAGAATGAAAGCATGACTTCTGTTGGAGCATTCCCAAATTAAATGTCATTTGTTTTATTGTATAGGGACTTTTACATTAGCATTTTTATCAGTTTCTGTTGTCTGTCTTCAAGTTTTGACATAATTTGTCTGACTTAGATTTTAATTCTTTTCATTAAATTTCATTTTCTGTCTAGATTTATAATCATTGTTTATACTTTAACCATCTTTTCCTATTAACTTATAAACTTAACAAATTTGATTCTGT
This sequence comes from Mus caroli, assembly GCF_978045245.1. Taxonomy (NCBI): domain Eukaryota; kingdom Metazoa; phylum Chordata; class Mammalia; order Rodentia; family Muridae; genus Mus; species Mus caroli. Next base: position 86,635,962 of record NW_028227262.1, on the reverse strand, counting down.
AACTATAGGGAATTTCATTCAATAAAATATTAGGTTACTAAGTTGAATAAACTACTAAATTGCTTAACTTAAATAAAACATAGTTCGAATGGCTTAAAATACATTTTCCAAGAGCAAATAATTTCACACCCTTGGTGGGTTACTGTATCTACAGATATTGCTTTAAATTGACTCTAACTAAGTATATGGTAGTAAGATTTCCTATTTTGAATGCAGAATGATTATTCTTATTCATAAGATTTCCATATAAACCCACACAGAAGAGTACCTTTAAATATTTTGAGCCTTAGAATTAAAAAAAATAATTAAAGTCTCAATAATAATAATACTGATTTAAAAGTTTGTAATAACTGGGATGAAAAATCATCATTGCAAACATCCTGTAGTATACTTCACTCATCCACCTATGTACTTTTGCCTTTCCCTTCTCATTTTTTTTTATCTTCTCTCTTCTCAGTCTTTGGCCTTCTCCCAGAGAATGTGAACCCAATTTTTATTTTCTAAAGCTATATCATCGAGTCTTTGAACATGTTAATATACTTTTAGAAATGCTTAAATCAAAATCAGATAAACTACTTGAACATCCCTATAACTCCTAAGGAGAGAGAAGCAGTCATTAAAAGTTGGATTTGGAGAATTTTAGTTGGGGCCTGTCTTCTTTACCATGCTACAAATTTCAGAAAACCCAATCTCCTAACTGGACTCTGACTGCAGACTTATGAGACTGTTTTACACTTTTCTAAGTTCCAGGAACTCTCTTGACCATGATAGTCAAAGGAAAAATGAGTAAGTGTTGCCTTTTGTACTTCCCTTAATAAGGCTACATTTTAAAAACTATATAGACAGATTACCTGCAGCATATCTGAAAGACTATAAAATACTCCAAAAAATCTACCCTGGGATACCATGTAAGTGAAGATAATTTAAATATATATACTTCCCTTTGAAAACATTTCTGAATTATGCTTCCGTAATGGTAAGAGAAAAGGTGAATACCTGCACATTTTCCTCCAAATGTGCTGAGCTACTGTAGCTAAGCTTAGAGAGTGAAATTCATACTTACAACAACTCAGTGAGCTGCCTCATTCTTTTAGTCACACATAGCAGGCTCATTGTTTGACCTGTAAAGCTAATAAAGACCTGAGACCTCATTTTGCTCTGGGCAAGCACTGGTGAGCTCTTTGGTTGTAGTCAAGCTCAAGAGCATTCCGAAGATTTTTTTCTAACTCATTTTCTTGCAAATGAAATCTCTGCCTTTCCTCATCCTTAGTTATAAAAAATAGAATCAGTGACTTTAGGTAACTCTGCCTGGATGAAGTAAAGATGTAAGCATTCAAATACTCCTGGACATATTGCATACAGTTATTCTCCTTATTTTGAATTTGAACATCACCAGGATTATTCTTTTTGACCTGAGGTTATGTTGCTATCAGCTATGTCACTGGATTCCTTGTTTCATATTTTATTTAAATGAAAAAAATGTGTTTAGAGGATTTCAAACAACTTTGGAATATGATTTCTCCATGATCACTATATCAAATTTATTATACATTATATGCTTTGGATTATCTTCATAACTACCTCTGTAGTTGCTAATATTTGGAAATTTATGCCTTAACCTGATGACACTAGTTTTTTGGTTTTTTTGTTGTATTTTTTTTTTTAATGAGGAGAGGTGGGAATATATCATAATTCAACCTTATAACATTGGATGCTTGGGAAGTCACTGTGCTCACTTACATGTGATCTGTTACCTTCCATTGCTTGTTGAATTGCAATTTCAGCCAGGTCATTTATATGTCAGGCCACCAAAGGTTCATCAAGATTACTTCTTGTGAAATGGAGTAGGTCCTCTTTATTCCCTTGTTAAAATTGTTTACCATTTCCACAGGATTTCTTCCTCCAAAAGTTTATATCCATTTAAGTGACTCACTGTCCCTTCCTTACAGGGCTTACTGACTTTTAAACCTAAGTATATGCAGCATAAGAAAACAGGTTTATACATAAAGTTTTCTATCTATTCCACATAAATTTCACCTGTAACATCACATTTATCTACCTATGTGATACTGTCTTCCAGAGAACGCAAGAATATCTGACAAATGTTATGTACCTTGGCTGAATCTCCACTGATATTCCTCCACAGTGAGATAAGACTATAGACTAAGTTTGGAAGAATTTGAATCAATTAAAGTATATGTAGACTTGTCATTACAGAATCTATTTTAGTCTAATAACAAGTCCTTTAAGCAAGTACTGACTCTTGGGGACACAAGTGAACATATGGAAAGATAAAAGAACCAAACCGTTAAAGAACATGTCTATATGCACAATACTAGAACAGTTGAGAGTGTGCTGCCCCAGAAGTGGGGAGAAATATGCACAGAGCGGCATTATTCAGTTTTTCACTGACATTAACATTATATAACTTGAATACACTATATAGATGAAGGGATCTATGCTTCTGAGAAAGTGCCAAGAACCCACTTGGGATCAGTGTTATAAAAGCATCACAAGGGAACACCTTGTCTCTTCTAACATGTGAAGACACACATACCAACCAGCCAAAGACAGGGATTAAATGAGAATCCTCCCTAGGCACTGATAAGGTCAGCATCTTGATCATCATCATCCAAACTCCAGAACAGTGAAAATATTCTTTTACCTATACATTGTACCCCCTTTTTTAAAATTATGTATAGGTAGATAGAGATATTTCCAACTTAAAAAGATCAGCTCTGTGCTTTTCTATGTAGTTCTAGCTCTTAGTACTTTATCTGAAATATAAAACCAGAGCAAATATTTGAAGCACACTGAATATTAACATTATATAAATTTATATATTAACATATACAAATTTTGAAATAAATTTGTATCTGATACAATGTTTAAATTGATTAATATAAAAGAGAAGAGGAAAAATAGAGAAAAATAAGCAAAGAAAAGTAAAATTTGAACAGAGTGATGACTAGGGTAACAATGTCAATGAGATTCTTTATATACACTTGTTATGTATTTCCAAAAAATAGTTATTATTTAGACTGGGTGTAGTATTTGTAACTTTATTCTCTTTGAAATGGAATTTTTCTATATCTTTAAGTATTTGTGTGTTGAAATCCTCCTTAAAAATCACTTTCCAGGGCTGGTGAGATGAGTCAGCAGGTAAGAGCACTGACTGCTCTTCCCTGAGTTCAATTCCCAGCAACCACGTGGTGGCTCACAACCATATGTAATGAGGTTTGCCGCCCTCTTCTGGCACGTCTGAAGACAGCTACAGTGTACTTATATATAATAATAAATAAATCTAAAAAAAAAAAAAAAAAACCCACTTTCCAGTGTTTAAACTAATATTTCCACTATTTTATTTGTTCTCAATTCAAATAATACCAAGATATAAGGTGTAAATCTCCAATCAGTCCTACTTTCTGCATTTATAAATCATAGTTACTGCATTCTTATTGCCAACTCTTTGAGAATTTATTTATTTAGTAAGATTGGGACCGATTCAAATATGAATTCTGAAATTTAATTATACCTGCTAAATATTACCTCAATTCTGGGTCCAGATAAGCTGTTTCTCGTTGCTCCCCACTTTGCTCTCAGAGGCCAGCTTATCAGTGTGGCCCTTCTTTCTCAGATCATTATTTTCTACACACTTCTATGTCATACTACCCTGTTTGGAACTACAGTAACAAAGGGACCATTCAGTCACTAATCCAGGAAGGATTATATAATACTCTTTGGTATTCAATCTTGAATTAATTTTTATTAAAGTGTCATGAATATTTGTTGAACAAGCATAGGACACTATATTTGAATAACTAGTCTTAGGAATTTTCTTATCCAATGTAATATATAGTAATTTATGATCATGTTTATACATTTAAAATTATGAATAATTAATTGAAAAATCTCTACATAACAATTTTATAAGGCCCTACTATTTTTAAAGTTTTGTAATGACTGTGGGGAACAAAATGTTAGAGTAAATAATTTATTTTATTGTGTTTTATTATTTATGTCTTTGTTTAATAGTTAAAACAAAACTAGGGACATATAAAAGTTAAGAGCATACTTGGTAGAAATGTGTATATAGAATTGTGTGTGCCTCTGCATGCATGTGTTTCTAAGAATAGAATATATGTTTAAAATTTTCTAACTCTAAAAGGGAATGCCAAGGCACTATCAAGATGAAAATATGAGAAAAATTTAGGTCTGGAAAGATTACCCCATGATACAATATCAAGATGCAAAAGACATTGAATTCACTGCTAGAATTCTTAGTCTAATTAAAGGATTTTGAATGATAGATATAGCTATAAATTTCAGAGTTTTAATAATACTGGAATTTTAATAATCCTGCTGCAATCTTACCTCAATAATTCTCAGAGAGATATGCAGACTCCCTCTTGATCCCTTTGAGCAGATTGTGTGTTTATAACTGTATTAGTTACTTCTCTTGTGGCTGCAATTTAAAGAAGAAAGGATTCTTTTTTTCCTGACTCACAGTTTGAGTGCATAATCCATCATGGGGAAGAAGTCATGACAGAAAGAGCATGAGGCAGCAGGTCATATTTCAACCACAGTGAAGAAGTGTGAGATGAATGATGCTACTCAGTTTTTCCTCTTTTTATCCAGTCTAGAACTCCATCCCAGGGAATGATAAAACACATATCTAAGAGGAGTCTAACCAGCTTAATGCAATCAGGCTTTTCCATCAGTAATACTCAAAAGGTTTGTATCTATGGTGATTCTTCACCCCATTCAATTGATAATCAAGATATTACAACATCACTACCTGCCAGTTATCACTCTAACATATCTCTTTAAACCATAACATTCCACTCATTCCCTCCGAGTTTCACTTTCTTCTCAAAATGCAGAACACATTTAATCTATCTCTAAAATTCCAGGAGTCTTTAACAATCTTGACACTTTTCTGAGGTTTAAACTTAGTTTCTTCTGAGGCTCAAACATTTTCTTCCATAATATAATGGTACAGAGTAAAAACATTCATTCCAAAAAGAAGAAATGAGGCTCACCAAAATCATGTAAGAGCAACACAAGAAGAAACACTCAAAGTGAAACACCAAATCCTGTTGTTCTGTGCTGGACAATTGGATTCAGTACGGAATCATCTGAGTTGTAAAATGTTTGGCGAGTCCCACCTTTGCAGCTTTTTGGCCTACTTTACCTATAATCTCAGGCTCTGTCTCTCTCTCTCTCTGTCTCTCTCTCTGTGTCTTTCTCTCTGATTCTCTCTCTGTCTCTCTTTGTCTCTCTGTCTCTCTCTGTCTCTCTCTCTCTCCTTCACCAACTCCAAGCCCTTCCACCAGTTTTTTCTTGGTGCCCTATGGTTATGGTATCTCATACCCAACACATTGGTTTGTCTGGGAAATGTAGGTTTCCCTCTCATAACATCACACAGTGGCCTCAGATGATCTCCTTGTATACATTCTCAGTCTGTCATACATTTTTGTCATTGCTTGGTTAAGCAAGTCCATGAAAGCACTATCTATATATAAGACTCTAGGAATCTCTTTACCTTACACTGATAACCATTTCTTTGTGGAAGAGATTGCAACTTTGATTTTAGCTGTGTCAGGTTAGAGCTGGATATCTTTGGAACTCAGTCTCATGGGACATTTTGTAATGTGGTTTTTCCTAGTCATCATTCTCCTACCACCACCACTGGGGTTGTCTCAGTCCCATTCCCAGTTTAGGTTTCCTTCTTTAATTGAATTTGCATTTTCTCAAAATTCATCCTTTCATATTTTTCTTATAGTCCCAGTATTTTATGTTTAAGGTTTATGTTTAATGACAATAATCTCTCTTTTGTGTGTGTGTGTGTAGTGTTGGATGGTATGTTCATGTAAATGTTTTGGCATGTGCAACCTTGCATGTATATTCAGATGCTAGCATAGGAGTCCAGGTCTCTCTCTCTCTCTCTCTCTCTCTCTCTCTCTCTCTCTCTCTCTCTCTCTCTCTCTCTCTTACTTTCAACCTTATTGTTTCCAGACCAGCTTCTTAGTAAACAACCAGCTCGCCCTTCTGGCTAGTGAACTCTTTGGAGCAATCTGCCCCCACCCCCAACAGCAACAATGCTACCAATACAAGTATGATCAGGCATGCTTGCCTTTTTATTTGAGTGTCCAGGTTTTAAACTTACGTCTTGTCATGCTTTATTAGTCTTGTATTTACCAGGCAAACTCTACAATCCTTGTTAACACTACTTTCTTTAACATTAGCAGATGCCTTCAAAGGTACCTTGTTTGAAAGCATTAATTCTTTACTCACCAGTCCTCACATTGCTTTATATCTGTCTACTCCACTTTTTTCTATTTCATGGTGTAACTAGATGAGGAATGTGAGCTGTGATCCTGATATGTCCTACATGTTCACTGTCTTGAGATTATCTTATCAAACAATTAAATTCCTTACATTTGAAATCAGCTTTCTTCAAGTTATCAGGTCATAGTCAGGAATTCTTTGCAAGTATGAAATGTGAATGACTTCCAGCCTCATGTGCAATAGTATTCTTGTTTGCTACTATAGAAATGTCAGGAGAAATGTTACATTTTTCTTGGCCTTCTTATCTTCCAGATTCCCCTCAGAATATCTCCTTAAGCTCTTCCTACAGGATTTTATGGAATTTATAGTCCAAAGTTCCAACATATTCCTCATAGTTACTGCAAACCAAAGGCTTAAGAACCAGTTTGTCAGGTTTAAACACAAGACAGCCTAATTTGCTATCCGTTTTTCCAATTATCTGAGATAGTTTCTTCTTTCCTTGACTTCACAGACAAAATACTTCAATATAGCAATGTTCAGGAAGTAGGACTGATTCCTTCTCACAGTGTGAGGGCATTATGGCTGAGCAGTTACAATGGAAGGAAGATGATGAGCAAGGCAGAAAACACAGACAAATGATGGTAATGCTCATCTTACTTTCTTCCTCTTGTTCAATCCAGGCCCTTAGATTGTGCATTGGAGAAACCCAAGTTTATGGTACACTTCAATGAACTTAATCTTTACAATTTCTCACAGTCATCCCCAGAGTTTTACTTCCATTTTAATTCCAAATTCTGTCAACTTGACAAATCATGTTTAACTCTCGCTGTTATAACTACTGCTTAATTCCTGACATTTCCCATGCCATTCAGAAAATTGTGATCAAATATCTAAAGCCTTAAATTTGCACTTTATTTTGATATTCACCTATAGTCTTTCAACTGTTTCTCTCATTGCAGTCATTTCAGTTTGTAACATTCAGTGGTTCCTTGATTTAATCAATATGATGCTTAACATAATAACCATGTATTACAAAATCTATTTATCTGCTTGTTATCTGTGATTTCCATTCAGTGAAGAAAAGATCGTAGGCCACTCATGCAATAGAATTTCAGCCCTGGGAAGTGTGTTCAGAAAGTCTGAAGGGACATAGTCCTTCACCATGTACTTGTACATATAAGACTAGGTACGAGACCACAGTTAACCTAATTATCTGAACAGTAAAAAAGACAAGACGATCAATGTGGAGAAGTGCAGACATAAACAATAAGTCTATCTTTAAAATGTGCAAATGAAACATGAGCACATCTCCAAAGAACACACACACATGCACATGCTCATAGTGTGTGCATACACACACACACACACACACACACACACACACACACACACAAACTCTCATCTTTTGACTGATTTAAATACATAGAAGATGACTTTTGGAAGCCAAATCACTGGAATAAGTCAGAATAAAAAGATATGCTCTTACATGGTTAAGATTCTGTTTTATTTACTTGGTAGAAATCTTCTAGAGTCTGTGTTTTCCCCTTTTATGGTTTCAATTACCAAATATCAATGTTTCAAAGTATCATAGTGTAAATTCTAGAAATAACAAAACATTTACAAATTCTGGTTATAAATTTATTATTATTATTATTATTTTGTTATATTGTATTAGTTATTGCTACTTATCATCAACATTTTCACTATGAATAAGTTCTAAAGCCTATCACGGTTATCTGCATCCAGGAGAAAATAAGGATTGTTACCCGTACTAGTCAATACTATTAACGTCTTCCTAGTTGCTAGTTAGAAATTCCTAGGAGACTGACCTGAAGAGGGAACTGACAAATGGATAAGAGACTGACATATTTTGTTTCTCAGATTATATGGCAGTATGAACATGATCAAAAGTTTACATTTTTATTTTAGGTAGTATTTAAATATCTATTCACTATAAAATGGCATACAAAGAGTCATACCTTAGAACACATCTTTAAAAGTCTATTGTAGGATTAAGTCAAAGACTCAACTATGAAGTTTCTGGGTCACATTAGAAACTCCATACCCCTCTATCTCGTGTAGAGAGGTGAACTAGAAAAGTTGTAGTCTACATAATTCAGGGCAGTTCTTGGAATACTATTCACTTGTATTGGACATTAAACAAAAAAACAGTGAATGACTTGAAAGATGATAGGAAACAGTTCCTGAAATGAAAGCTACAGTGTTAGTAGAGGTACAGATGTTCACTGGGGGGCACAGAGGGCAGATCTCTCTTCCTCATGATCTCTGTATCCTGCCCTACAATTCCCTGCTGACACACGTCCAATCTTTGGAAAGTAAAATACCATATGTAATTGAGGAGAGGGGAGATATCACTGCTTTGCTGAGACCCATTTATGAAAAGCTACCAACCCCTGGATGGAAAAAAATGGCATTTGAAACTTCAGAAAGTCTAATACTACAATGACATAATATTATGAATCCACCTGTGATGAGTTTATCCTATTGGCCTTGACAATCATCCAGCAAGGATATCATGTCTCAGGAAAACGTGTGCATCTGAAGACATCTGAAGGAGATGATAAGAGTGACTTTACTCTGAAAGAGATGATATACTTTAAACCCCTGACAGCCCTTCTTTCTCTCTATGTAATTGCTTTCAAATCTTCATGACAACCCTGCCTGATATCCCGAGTTCTCACTAGAAAAGAATAAAATTTCCTTTCCTGCATGTCTTTTAAATAACTGCAAGAATCCCAAGCTTGATATATCTCATAGTTTGCAGTTCACTCCTTCTGTAAAGACTTTTGCTCCCACAAAACAACTTGCAAACCTCTTCTGCAGAGCCTTACTTTCCCTAGCCTCTAATTCAGAAAGCATGAATCTATCTTATTCTTCTCTCTATTCCTCCTCCTAGCAGCTGCTAAGATTTACAGCTCACATGCCCTGATGATTTCCCCTCAACCTTTGATAAAATGTTCTTCCAGCTTCCCTCCAATTCCATTTTGAATTACTTTTATCAAGGAGACTAAATTCCTGCCAAAGGGATCCTTTCTTCCTCAGTAATTAGATTACACAGAGAAACACTGCAACTGGGTGATTGTTTTCCATAAAGTGGGCAGTTTGAACCCCATATCTCTTCTTCTTTCCTCTACTTAATTCACACCTGCGTTACTTGAAGACCTGCCTCTGTTTATTGCTTTTATTCTAGAATTAAGACTGATCATGTGAATTTCTTGAGAAAGGGAGGATACAAATTACTCAGTTTGCCTTAAGTATTAATGTTTGAGAGTCTATGGCATGAATAAGGTTTTCTATCTACTGCTAGCGTATGTACTAATGCACACATAAACGTACAAGCTGTAAAGGCTGGTCCTAACCGAGGATGAGAACAGGTAGCAACTCCATGTATCTAGTGATTCTATTATTTTCATACTACTATATGAAATATTTCAAGACTCAATACTATATTTTCTACATCCAAACAAAAGCCAAGTGGAACAGAGTATGTAGAGACTTAAAAGATGGTTTAGTCAATCTGGAGAGGGCAATTAACTCTGCCACATTCTATTATCCCAAACTGAGAGGCTGGCTGTGATTCAGGCAATGAAGTTTAGAAAAGGTTTTCTTTCTGCACAGAAACACGAAGCAGTTACTGCACAGGTTACACACAGAGCCTCCCCAGACCTTGCCATGGTGAGGATGATGCTGTGGCGATGGTGATTATAGTGACTATTACCTTTGCAATATTTATCAACATTCATTCACCTCCAAATGGTTATGGGTCAGTGACAACTTAGTGATTAATATTTGCATAATACTATTCAGAACCAGGTTGCTTACTGAAGCTCTTTTGCTTAGTATCTCTCAAAACGTAAACAGGTTTTACAGTTAGGTAAATTTCCTCAGAGCTCTCACCCTCCATATCCTTGTAAATTTTCTTGTAGAAACTTGCTCATGGCTCAGGACATCAAGTCTCAGGATTATTTACTTGACAAGTACACTCCTGTAACACTGAAATGTTTTCTGAATAATCCACACTAGTGAGGTGATGCTGATCTCTAATGGTTTTCCATATTTACAGTGTGCCAAATTATTCCTGATGTTTACTTACTACTTATAAAATTTCACTGATCTCTGCTCCCTAGCATGCACTCACTGGTGCGTGGATCCCTTTTCACAGATGAGAAAACAAACACTAAGTAGCTATGAAATGTTATCCACCCACAAGAGAAAGTCGGTGTATATGTAATTTGACTATAAGCAGTTTGATCCTAGAATATGTTAAATACCGGACTGATTAAGGAAAAATAATTAACATCAGTGACATAACAAATGACTCAGCATCCCCATCCTTCTGAGGAGATGTGTCTCTCCTTCTGTGCTGGGTTCCTGATTGGTCTCTTCACTTCCAAGCAATACTCTTGTCTTTTTCAGAGACTCATTCCCAGGGAATGGAAACGCCTGGCTTGATTCACAATTAGATGAGAATTATTGCATCTTTCTTCCAGAAGTCTATTTTGTTTTCCTCTGTGCCCTGTGACACCTGGCAGAGTACTTTAGCTGTGTTTGTACATGGGATTCAGAACAAATTTGCAGTCTCTATAAAAGACATTGAAAAAGTAGCAAGAACCCAATCGCTTGTTTATGGCAAGGACTCTTCAGGGTAAACACTAGGAAAAAGTAAGTGAAACTACAAGTTATATTGATGAAGTAAAATTTCCCAATTATCTATTGTTTGTTTAAAGATGAGGTATAATCCAGGGTCTTATGCATACAGAACCAACAGAACATCCTAAAAATGTATACGAAAACAAAAGGGTGCATGGACTTCCTTCAAGAGTGAAACTTTTTTCCAGGGGCACTACATGTATAAACTGCAACTTAGTTTCTTCCTAACTGCCATGAGTTGAGAAGCTGGGAAAATCCCAAATAAATGAGGTTTTTTTATCCTGAGATTTAAAGTAACTACTCTCAACTGACCTACTTTCTTCATTATTAAACAGTTTAAAACTTCATATTCTTGATGTTTTAGCTAAGTAAGAGTAATTATGTTTCACACACCAGATATTTAAAATATTTTCTGGAACTTGCTATTTTAATAATAAATGCTTATTGTTTCTTGACAATGAAAGAGAAAAAATATGAAGATAAGGAAACAAATTTTGAAACCATTGGAATAATTAACCAGCATTAGAGAAATAATCACAATGGTTGTTGTTATTAGTAACCAGAAATGATGTTATTATTGTTCAAATAAGTTGTCTTGAATTTCATATGTGTACATTTCGATATTGGTATAATTACAAATGTCATTACAGTTATGTTAATTAGGAGAGTTTATATTGGAAATTCTCAAAATTAACCAGTAAATCACACTTTCCCAAGGACTGGGATAACTTCCTGAAATGCTTGGAATTGTAGTTGATGAAAAATAACAGAGCATCATGGAAAAGTAGAGTGACCTATACATTTTTCCCTATAACGCTCTGCAACACATGGGTTGAAGCCACTCAGCTGGCAAATTCCACGGAATGGTCCTGACCAAATTTCATCTCTTGGTCACTATTTAATATTTAATAAAGCTTGCTTCAAATTTGGCCCAAAATGATAGACTTGTTCTTTTTCTAAAGTGAACCTCAAGATAGCATAACTAAAAATAAGATAAACCAATATCCTTACAGAGGGAAAGTGTGCTGAAACTAGGTACTCCCAGAAATAAAAGAGTGTGTTGAACTGTGCACACAGGTGTGCTTGCCCTGGCAGTAATCAAAGTAAAAGACTGTAAGGACTTAAGCAAACATCTCAAAGAGAAGAGATCAGTGCACACCTCAGTAGCATGGTTGTAATAATAAATATTTCCATAAAATTTGAAAGGTTACCAGGTCAAAACTGATTCACTTATCTAAATAAATCATCCAATCTTAGAGGTTTTGTTTTACAATCTTAAAGTTCAATGTTCAAAGTGGGTTATTATTTTATTAGAAAGGTCGAAAGGGGAAAAAAGAAACAGTACAAAATTAATTTATAATGTGAAAGGTTCAATGAAGATTTATCTAATTGGTATATTAAGGATTTTAAATATTTGAAAAGTTATCCATATCTTTAGGCAAGATAAACTTTAATCTCATGAGAATCCTAATTATAAACCTGACATTTTAACAAGAAAATCCTACTGACTGCCTATAAATTAAGGTAATGATAAGATATGAAGAACTATAAAAATCTCATGAATAGAATGCAGTTTAAAAAATATTAAAATTCTAAGAAAAAAAATACATTGCTTCTACTTTACAATATAAACTCTTCCCAGCAGCCTGTTCTGCATCAGCAACTCTCCACAACTTGCCCACTGGGCTATCTTTATGATGTTTCTGGGCTTGTGGCATGCACAACTGGACAGTACTTTTCTGTGTACCTTTACCTGATGAGTCTCAATGCTGTAAAAGATGTATTCTCCAGGAGAGCTATGCCTTTGTAAGCCTAGATAACTCTAGAGTAACCTATATATATTTCTCAAGCATGTGTATATACAGACTTTTATAAGATTGGCTAACTGTGACACCTACTCCCCTCAGTTACATAGATTAGTTCAACCATAATTCTATTAAAACCAGTTTACAATTAATACATATTAATCACATGTTTTAATTTAACAATAACAACACTAAAAGAAATTAAGATTATTTTCACATGTTTTAGAAGAGAGTACTTCCAGTGTTGCTTGTGTATTGTCGTACAATGTTGGATCATGACCTTATATTATTTTGTGCTGAATCTGAAGTGAAATATAAATGTTAATGTCTATACTTTATACGTGACCACTTTTATGTTTCACCCAGCATTTCTGAGATATTTTCAAACATAAATATTAACATGGAAAAATATATAAGTCATTTGCACTTATAAATACTCTATTACTTGCTTTAATTTGTAATCTCTCAGATCTCTTTATTAAAATTACACCTTTATTTAGCGTTGTTCTATTGTAAGAGACAGAGTAGTATATAGGATAACCCAAATAGGAGATATTGTTTCCATGTGTTTTAATATATAGTAGACAAGGGATATCATGAAAATTTTCTCTCAGCTACTTCTCAAAGGTTAATAATGAGACTTGTAGTTCAAAAACACTTAGACAAATTTTATCTAAAATGAATAAATTATTATCAATCTGTATGCAATATGCATATTGTCATGTTTAGCATATTCCATACAATCCTTTATTGTTGTAAGAGTTATGTATAAATTACTGTAATCTATATTCAAGAAAATATATAGTCCCAAGTTCATCTACAAAACATATCTGCAATGGCAAATACAGAGTGAATGGATTTCATATATGAATCCTGGGATGTATGCTTTGCCTATTCACCAGCTAAAATACAGACTCCTGCTTATTTGAATGTGATTCAATCCTCTCTTGCAATAAATTTCTACGGTATCTTTATGGGTGTTTAGAATGAAAAAGCAATTGCTTAAATCTGCTGTACAGATGCGAATAATCCACTGAGTGTGTGTGTGTGTGTGTGTGTATGTTCACATTCACATGATTTTAGAAACACTTTGCATTAAAGATTTTGCATTTTCATTTTTAAACAGTTCAGTAATAAATGCTTAAGACCAAGTGATAAGACTATTGTGGTCAAATCTTCAAGCTGAGAAAACACAAGCTCACTTTCTTCTAACCTAAACTGCGATTGCCCCAGTGCCCCATAACAGACAACCAGATGACCAACAATATGCAGTATTGGTAATAAAGATATAAGTTTTCATGAAAATTTTTAGTGCTTTCAGAGATTTTAGGAGAAGGGTGATGCTTTAAGGAGAGGAAAGTGTGCCGTAAAGATGCTGCTGAGTCTTTACACAAGTGAAGCCTACAGAATGAGTGTCGGGTCTGAGACTTGTACAGAGCTTGGAACCACCCAGGCTCATTCCAAACACTATGAGATCAGACTCTTGAGCTCATGAACTGGAAAAGATAAACTCCACCGATAGATGTCATGAAAGAATTTTGACAGGGCAACTGAGAAAGTCAATTCCCATTCCCTAGAATCATGTTGGGTTTTGTTACACATGGACATGGATGGTTTTATTTCCCATTCAATCTGATATAAAAGCTGTGAGAGGTAAGCTCAGTATTAAAAGGCATTATTTTGTATTATGTTATTTTTGTGTGTTGCCCAATTACATATTCTCCCATGTTCCTGTGAAATATATTAAAATTTTATTTCACGAACTCCTTAGAAATTGCTAGGTTTCCTGATAGAAAATGTTTGGCACCCAGACAGCTATAGTCAGTCAGCTTGTGACTGCCTTTAAATGACTGGGAAGTATGTTTGCCCGGGGAATTACAATTTACTTTCTGTCCTATTAAACTGTGGCTTTACTGTTGGTGGGCTTCCATCCTTCTGTTATGTAAGATGTCCTTATTTAAAGTGGAGAAGAATGGTGTTATATTCCTTATTACAGTATGTGAAAAACTTTCCAAGACACACACACACTCATGCAAACACCACAAAAGAATTAAAATGCTCTTGGCTAGGATTAATTTTTACATGAGCTAAGGTAATTCAAGAGTCAAAAATATCCCACTACACTCTATAAAGATTCTAGATTATTTTCTGTGAAGATTAACCTACATTAATTAACATCTTAATCCTGTTGTATATGGACCCATAACAGCTCCCAATTTTAATGTTATACTGCATGATATTTACAATCGCTATTTTTTTAAATTAGGTATTTTCCTTGTTTACATTTCCAATGCTATCCCAAAAGTCCCCCATACCCACCCCCCAATCCCCTACCCACCCACTCCCCCTTTTTGGCCCTGGCGTTCCCCTGTACTGGGGCATATAAAGTTTGCAAGTCCAAAGGGCCTCTCTTTCCAGTGATGGCTGACTAGGCCATCTTTTGATACATATGCAGCTAGAGACAAGAGCTCCGGGGTACTGGTTAGTTCATATTGTTGTTCCACATATAGGGTTGCAGTTCCCTTTAGCTCCTTGGGTACTTTCTCTAGCTCCTCCATTGGGGGCCGTGTGACCCATCCAATAGCTGACTGTGAGCATCCACTTCTGTGTTTGCTAAGCCCCAGCATAGTCTCACAAGAGACAGCTATATCTGAGTCCTTATAGCAAAATCTTGCTAGTGTATGCAGTGATGTCAGCGTTTGGAAGCTGAGTACTACTCAGCTATTAAAAAGAATGAATTTATGAAATTCCTAGGCAAATGGATGGACCTGGAGGGCATCCTCCTGAGTGAGGTAACACAATCACAAAGGAACTCACACAATATGTACTCACTGATAAGTGGATATTAGCCCAAAACTTCGGATACCCAAGATATATAATACAATCTGCTAAGCACATGAAACTCAAGAAGAATGAAGATCAAAGTGGGGTCACTGTACCCCTTCTTAGAATTGGGAACAAAACATCCATGGAAGGAGTTACAGAAACAAAGATTGGAGCTGTGACAAAAGGATGGACCATCTAGAGACTGCCATACCCAGGGATCCATCCTATAAGCCACTTTCAAAGCAACTGTATTCTAGGAAGACTGTACTGTTCTAAATGAGATCTCCAGTCCATTTTAAAACAATATGATTGGTACTTTAATACTGAAGAACACATTTGCTTAGGGACTATCATTTTTATTATAGCTTTTAAAAAGTAGTAGTGTATACATCTTATTTTGTTCTCGCAGTGTGTGCAGGTGTTTAGAATAATGCAAAATGAATGCTCAGATGTGTTACATTTCATGACTAAGCCGATTTTCTTTAATAGCCTCATAAAAATATAGTAAACACACACACATAGATATACATATATCTAACTAACAAGGGATGCCATTAAGCTATGTGCTACTACTTGCTTAACATGAAGAGAGCCCTAGGTTTGAACCCACCATATGTAAGTAAAGTAAAATTTACATATAGTAAAATAAAATGAGGATTTTAAATAAACAATGACAGGTATATACTATTTAATTTAACAAAACTGTGTGTTTTTTTTTTTTTTTAATTTCTTCCTACACAGTACTAAAATTTAGATTGGCATTTTGTCTAAAACTTTTGAAATAATATGTATTTATACTCTAGAATATAAAATCGAAAATAGCAAAGAGTTATTGTTTACCTAATGTCCAATATGTATATGCATATATCTAAAGAATACCTTAATCTTAGGATAAATAATTTTTATAAATCTTTTGCAGAAATTATTTCTTTGTATGTGTAAACAATATTGCATGGAATAATTATTTCAGTCTCTTAGATGGAAAAGTGAAGTCAAAGGCAAATACAGGCTGCAGAGTTACACCTGATACCAGGTATCGTGCATATTCAAGCATGTGTCCTCTTGGTGGGGTATGATGTAGTTTATGAACATACTCTTCACTTGGTGGATTCACAAAACATCCCACTTTGAGTCTTCCTTTGAATACACTGATTAACATACACACTTAATACACAGACACATACAGCTGACACATACACACACTATCCAAATACAAACACACTCACATACTCACTTACATGTGTGCATTCATACACATATTCATACACAGGCACATTCATAGAAAGTGACAGGCACAAACGCCCTACCCACATGTACATGTCCTGAGTAAATTCACCAGCACTATATAAAAATGAATTTTAACACGTGATGATTAGTGAATGGGCTGTGCAGCTGTATAAGAGACAGCTATTTCACACAATCAGTTACTTTGTAAGTGAGGAAGCTTTTAAATCATATCACTTCTGTATTCCTTGTGCATACCGTTTGATTTTTTAAGTTTACTGTGGCTAGAATCGCTGCTTCATTCACTGGGCTACAGTGTTTTTCTGTGAAATTATCTTAGTGAATACTTCAATAAACTATATATCAATGACATTTGAAAGTAGAATATGATTTTGAATAGACATCAGTTTACTATGGACTGAAGATGTGTTTTAATACTGGATGCAAATAAGATGGCATATATTTTACTAATAATACCTCCAATTTGGTATCCTTTTTTTTTTTCCTTTTTAACAAAATAGGGAAATGTCCTCTTAAAGGGTTGGAATTTAGACCTGGGGACCAGAAGTAGACACACAGACACACAGGCACAAAGGCACACACACACACACACACACACACACACACACACACACACACACAAATCACATGAAAAAATTTGGACGATTTTGTTTCTTAAGACATTTGTTAGACAATTTGTTTTTGTCATATATTGGTCTTTTGCTTATATAGATTGACTTCATATATTACTATGTTTGTTTGTTTTGCTCTGTATGTTTTGTTCTGTTTTCATTTTCTGTTATTTTTCTTTGTTTTATATGTTTGTATGTATTTTAAAGACAGACAAAAGAAAGAGCCTGCAGTTGGTTATGCAGGGAAGTAGGGAGAAGCTAAGCATTAGGAAATGATAAACCATAATTACACTATACTGTAAGAAAATGATTTTTCTTCACTAAATGAATGTTTTCAATAAAATATATCAAGAACAATTTATAGAGCTGTGAAACAATTTTGTAAAAGTCAATTCTCCATTTGTTTTTCTCTTTTTAAAAATTATTATTTTATCCTACACATTCTTGGGTATTTTATGCAAAAATATTTTATTAGAGGAATTAATATTACTATTAAAATCTAATTTACATAATACTCTGAAAAGATAGCAAAATAATAATTAAATAAGCACAATAAAAGAAATAACATTTTGAAAAATACTTTATAATGTAAACTAAAAACTTAAATAAAATATAATGTAATACATTTTCGTATTGGGGCAAGGAGATTTTACTAAAGTGATGATTACCTGAATATTATTAGAGTATGTTCTTATTAAAATTTTATAAGCATTAATTCACTTAAATGAAAAATAGTAGGCATATGTATCTTGTTAAGCTAGATACATATATAAATGCTAATAGAAGTTCAAAGAAATTTTTATAAAAAGGAAAAATAACTGTATATATGTAAAACATCATATCAGTTTTCATAACCCCCTGACACACAAATTGTCAGTATTTGGCAGGCAGCTGCCAAACTGTTTCAAACATTTTTCTAGAAATTTCTGTTTACACTTCAGAGAGTTCCTATTAATGACAACATCATCTTTGCATGTGGGGACTAGTCATCTACAACACTCTGCTCAGGCATTTGGGGCATAAAATGCAGAATTAGGGTACAATGATTTATAGGATGCTTTAAGCCTCCCTTTTTGTTATATTTTGTTTGGTTTGTATTCTGGAGAAATTTTAACATGTTTCCATTTATAATGGCCCTTCTATTCCTCAGCTTCATAATTATCACGCTTTGAGGGACTGAAAGAAGAGCTAAAAACACACGAAACCATCAAAACTGAATTTATTATGAAAACTTCAAAAATTTGCAGGGAAAAGTTCTTATTTATTTATTTTTTTAAAAATATTTTACATTTTAAAGGAGAAAATATTAGTATAAATCAGCTAGTAAACCAGTATGCAGTTCTCATTTTAATTTTTTTACTTCTTAAATTTTTTTCATACATGATTATTGTATGAATCTATATTTGCTTTTTCACACTTCCTTTCCCATTTCCCAAATCTTTCATTGCCTTCTACTCTCTATTTCTGTGTTAATTCCATAACTTCTTTTTCTATATTATTGTTACTCATAAATACGCATAAACTGATTATTTCATTATGAAGACCTTATTTCTGTCAACCAAGTAGGTGAGATTTCATTGGTGCAGCCTCCCTGTCATGTCTAGAAGATATTGCAACGGTATCCCGCTATTCTGACTCTTCCAAACTTCATTTTCCTCCTCTTCTGTGATGTCATTTGAATACTTCTGAGTATAGGGTTTGCATTGAGATGTAGATATTGAGGCTGGGTACCCCATGGCCAATTTTTCTTTGCATTTAGACAGGTTGGACATCTTTTTAGTAGTTTCAACTCTCTATATAACTAAATATTTGATGAGGGCTTGAGGCTACACTTACATTTAGTTATATGTAAGTTTTTACAGTATGTTTTGGCATTATTAATATAGTTGGAATATAATCCTATGCAGGGTGAAGGGTACAAGAATAATTTTATATAATGTACGTGGAAGCACAGTTTTCCAAGGCACCATTTCTTGAAAATGTTGTCTTTCCTTCTGTTTGCTATTTTGGCATCTTTTAATGTGAGATCACTAAAATTATATTTAGCAAATTTTTAGTCTTGTTTTTTTTTTTTTTTTTTCTACTGGCCTACAGGTCTTTTTGCTACTACCACATGTTCTTATTACTATAGCTCTGTAAAATAGTTTAGAACTATGGAATGGTAACTCTTCCAGTTCTGTTTATTTTTCTAAAGATTGCTTTGGTGTCCATGATGATTTTGTGCTTCTATATACATTTAGAATTTACTGTTTCTGTGAAGAATGTCATGAAAATTTGATTGATCATGGTTATCTATAAATTACATTTGGTAGAGTGATCATTTTCAAAATACTATTTCTACCAATTCAAGGAGATAGAAGGTCTTTCCATTTTCTGGTGTCTGCCATAAATGATTTCCCTAAATATTTGATCTCTTCTTTATAATGGTCATTCACGTCCTTGGGTAGGTTTATTTCTATATATTTAATTCATATGATAGAAGTATGAATGTAAACATTTTCTATTTTTAAAATGTTTTATTAGATATTTTCTTTATTTACATTTCAAATGTTATCCGCTTTCCTGGTTTCCCCTCTGAAAAACCCCTATCTCCTACCTTCTCTCCCTGCTCACCAACCCACCCACTCCTGCTTCCCGGCCCTGGCATTCCCATACACTGGGGCATAGAGCCTTTACAGAACCGAGGGCCTCTCCTCCCATTGATGACCAACTAAGCCATCCTCTGCTACATGTGCAGTTGGAGCCATGAGTCACTACATGTGTACTCTTTGGTTGGTGGTTTAGTCCCTGGGAGCTCTGTGAACTAAACAATATGAATGTGAACTTTTTCATATCTTTCTCATCATGTTCGTGTGGTGAATCGAAAGTCTACTGATTTTACCAGGTATTTTATATCCTGCCACTTTGTCAATAGTTTACATAACTTCTGGGATTTTTCAAATCTCTTACATATAATAATATGTTTGTAAATACAGGCACTTTGACTTGTTCAAAAAGGCTTTTCTGGCTTTTAAACCTTGAGAAGTAAGCAGTGTTTCTGATAGTTTCCCCTTCATATGTATCCTGTGAAGTTTTTCCTTGCTGCTTCCTAACTCTTTCTTTGGACTAAATATTTTGCATGGATCAATATGCCATGAATATATTCTTGTCCTGTCTATTTTATTTACTATTTAATGTATGATTAGATATTTCTTTCTAACTTTGTAGGAGCTTTCTTTTATGATTCTATTGAAGTTCTGGCCTATGCTAATGACCAGAGATCTTCTCTTTCTAGTGGACCTATGACTAGTGTGTTCTCTTTGTCATCTCCCAAAGTTCTTGCATATTCTCTTTGTATGTTTTTGTTTTTAAATTTCCATTTTCTTACTTTGACAGGAACAGCTTCTGTACTTTAGCTCCAAGCTCTGCTTTTCTGTCTTCTGCATGACCAGTTGTTCTGAAATTGTTTTTCACTGCGTTCTTTCATCTAGTCTTTGAACTTTTTTAGTTTTATCATTATTTTAGCTAGAGTTTTCTTAAGTCATTCTTTAATTTTATATAATGTGTTATCTTTAGAATCCCATTCACCCATTTATTGTGCTTCTTAGACATGAGTTGGGAGTATACTTCATTCCTTTTTAAGTTTATCAAGGTGTTTGTGTTCTCTTTGAATTTCTTAAATTCTTTGATCATAATCACAATTATAATTCTCTCTCTCTCTCTCTCTCTCTCTCTCTCTCTCTCTCTCTCTCTCTCTCTCTGTGTGTGTGTCCTGAATTTCACCTATATAATTTCACTGGAGAACATTTCTATAGGATCCAACAATATGAGGAATGCACTTTTTTTTTTTTTTTTTTTTTTTTTACTTTTTCATACTGGTGATGTTTTTGTGGTGGGGCTTATGAATATTTGATTTTGGTTTGTTATTGGCAAAATCTGTTTGATTTCAGGTCATGTAAGGCAGAAGGAGTGAACAGGACAGTCCTTCAGATAACTGGTCTTGTTTATTCATTCTGGAGTCTCCAGCTCACTGGTAACTTATGCTGTGTGATTATCTTAGAGATCTTTTGGGATTTCTTGAGACTATTCTAAGAAGACTTCCTAGGTTGAACCAGGGAATAGAAAGGCAGCCCAAGGAAGGAGAATAGACATGGGAAAGTATGTGCATATGACTGCCGATCCTGGAGAGGAGTGTGAATGGACAGGATGGTTGGGGGTGTCTCATTTTTAGACTCAGCAAGAGGGCATGTCGATTTGACTTATGGCTGGGTCTGAGAAGGGAGCAGATGTGTGGTGAGGGATTAGGTTCTGGATCCAAAATGTGAAAAAAATATCAATTTTTGTGTTAATAACAACTTTTTCATGAGCATTTGTGTTATGTAAGGTATTTAGCAATATGAATTTAACATGTTCATGCTGCTATTTTACACAGAGGTTTATGAGCTTTATAGTCTTTATATTTAGGAAACGAGTTCAGCGAATGATGAATTCAAAGTCACAAGTAAGCTGGGTAGTGGTGGTACATGCTTTTGATCCCAGAACTTGGGAAGCAGAGGTAGGCAGAGGCAGGCATATTTCTTAGTTCGAGGCCAGCCTGGTCTACAGAGTGAGTTTCAGGACAGCCAGGGCTATACAGAGAAACCCTGTCTCAAAAACAAAACAAAAAACAAAAACAAATAAACAAAAAAACAAAGTCACAAGAAATGGATGGGAATTGTAATGCAGATTACTGACAGCTAATAATGAACTTAATTTATTACATGGGTAATATCTGACTAAATTTGCTATATTATTTGTTTGGTTTTTTTCTACCTGCTTAAAGTCATGTAAAAATATCTAGGATATACTAATCAAAGTATAGTAATCCACAAAACATATTTTCATCTCAAGCTATCCCTTTGGACTGACTTGTTTTAATTATATCTGTACATGAAAATTAATTGTGGATATTTAGTTCAAGTTGTGCATTAGTAGCTAAGTTGTAGCAATTTGCAAATTACATATTTTCTGAGAAAATCTATTGACTCATAGTCAACCAGCTTTTACTAATGTTACTTAATCAATCCAACTATGCTTGTTATAGAACGTGCATAAGTTAATTAAACCAAAACATATTGTGAAAATGGAAAAACACATGACTTTTGTGAATTTTGTGTTGACAAATTTGGAGGTTTCCATTAAAGTCAGTGGCTAAAAGGATGAAAGGCAAATAATTAATAAGGATCCATAAAGATTTCCTGTTCATAATCTCATATAAAGTTCTAGTTCCTTTTAAATGCAAAATTAAGTATCAGGAGCAGTAAATTGAATTATACACAAGAAAGTGAAATTAAATATGACTTTCTGAAAGACATAATTTGAGAAGTTACAGCAAAATTTTTGAAGAGGTACATTTTTAAGTTGACCAACTAACTATCCACACATTTCCATATGTATTTTATATGTATCATGAAAATTGTGTTTATTTCTTATTCAAATTCAAGTTGTTTATTGCATAGAATTTAGAAAACATATATTCTATATTAGATTTGAATATACCATATTGAATTGAACAGATATGTTAATATGATCTTTAATTATATACCATCTTATAATACAACTATGTAATTATGATCATTCCATGTATATTGCATATTGTGACTTTGTTCTTATTGTAGCACCAGGGCAATAGGAGCACTTACTCAATGATAGAAAGGTGGGTTGTCATGCATGATAGTGTAAAAGGGCAAGGGTAAGTCTGTAAAGTAAGGCTACATTGTGGAAGACAAACCTGACATCAGTAAAGGAAGATATTCTGGAATACTTGTTTACTAGCCTTAACTACATAGTGATATTAATCCCATATGCTATGTATATTGACTATAGCCTTTGTGTTTGTTTCTCTGTCCTGTACTCAGTGAAAGGAATGACCGTCTACTTTGTTTTTCAAGAGCACCTTATTGCCCAGTTTCAGGGAATCATCTAGCTACCTGAGAGGAAAGCCATACTTTAAACTTACTTTTAGATGCTATACAAGTACAGGACTTGTATGGGAAGGACTGGAAACTGCCATCTTGGATCCAACTTTAAAAATGATTTTCCCAATCCTATTGTTAGGATATGATATTTCTTATTCCTAATGGTTATTTCTGATGGATGTGGTCATAGTTATAAGCACTTCCTCAATCATCATAGAATTTAAAGACAGTTAGTCTCTCTATAGAACAAATTGGAGGCACAGTGTGTCCTCCTCTATGATTTTATTTCTACATGTAGCAATAAAAAAATTCCCTTTATCAGCCTTGCCATGTTCTTCACTATATTACTCTTGCTAATGGCCTATAGTAACATGACAGATTTAATGAATTCAACAATCATGGAGAGATAGAGTTTCCCTAATTCTGCTGTTAATTACTGAATAATAAGTCTTAACAAACCTTTTTACAATATTATAATGTTGCGAGGATACAGGAATTGCAGCTTTCCCACTGGAATTTGACTTGAGGAGTACAGGGATAAATTACGTATATGTGGTGCAGTGGACTGGGAGAGATAACCTGCTCCTTGGTTGAGCTAAGGCTAGCTCTGTCTTTCAGAGACCCTGAAGGGATGGTAGGAAGGAGCTTTGCCTGCTCATGGATGCCAGCCCCCTGACAATATGCCACTAGCCACAGCCCCCATAGATTTCTGACTATCAGTCAGGTAAGGGCAGTGCTCCAAGACCCCACATGTAGGTGAAAAAAAGAGACATGACCACAGGTCACATAGGCTTAAGAAGATCTTTATTCTAATGAGGTACATAGAGGCCTTGAAGGCTTAGCCAACAATCTTTCCTTCTCAGACATGTTTCCATGCAAAAGGTATTTAATCTCAGGCCCACCCTGAGAAGTAGGGTATGGTTTTACACACCCTCTGCATCTTTTCACCAGGATCCACCATGGGGCTCCATGGAGAAGGTCTTTGCCTATAGAACTGCCATCTAGTCTCTGTAGAAGGCCTCTCTGCACTCTAGCTCTCAGTCACAATCACCAAGCAGCTACCCACTAAGCCAAGGACAACCACCATTGGACCAGCTGGAGGTCTTTGCGATTTTTCCCTACTACTGGGTCTAGATCAGCCCATTGGCCCAGATTCAATTCTCAGATCTTCTGTGGCTCATATGTGTATAATGTAATTCCTAATATATATAAAATATAATGGGATATAATTTCATGTGTACACACATACACACACATACACACATGCACACACAACCAGAGAGACACACACATATGTGCACACACACAGAGGGAAAGGGAGGGAGGGAGGGAGAGAGAGAGAGAGAGAGAGAGAGAGAGAGAGAGAGAGAGAGAGAATATATCAGTATATAATTTTTAACTCATGTTATAAACAAGTAAACCCCAAACTTAAAATTGTGGGCATCTAAAGAATTTGAGCCTTCCTCAAATGCACATCTCTCTGGCCCAGGATGTCTTAACATTATATTATTATATAATATTAACATTATATATTACATTATATTAACATTATATTAACAAATCTATGTTTTAAGTTAGAAACAATGTGTCATTCTGAATATGTATGTATGTATATATATGCATATATACACATATATATGCATATGTATAAATGTTGACATATATGATGTAGATATATATGCAGATAAAGTGTGTTTGTGTGTGTGTGAGTGTGTGTGTGTGAGTGTGTGTGCATGTGTGTGTGTGTGCGTGTGTGTGGTGTATGTTAGCAGAAGATTCCAAGAGTTCATACAGGAGCTGTGAAAACCAGCCACAGGGATAGAAACTTGACACTAAGTTTCCACTGTATACTAGGTTAAGATCAGAGTGACAGTTTTATAGTCCTTCAGCTCCTAGAAAGAGAAATCATATCCTCTGCTTCTGATTTACTTTGTAAGGTCTCACAGCTGTCAGTGGCATTTCTATGTGCCCCCCCAGTGTCTTCTAACTTTGATTCCATTTTATTAAGAGTAGTTTATTCTACGTCCAATGCTACCCCCAAAAGTCCCCCAAAGGGGAGGGTTGGGGGACTTTTGGGGGTAGCATTGGAAATGCAAATGAAGAAAATATCTAAGTAAAAAAAAAAGAAGCACCAACTGTGGAAAAAGGAAATGGAAAATATTTCCTTGTTTTTTGAAACCTTCCTATAATTCTAATAAAAGAATCAAATTTTTTTTTAAAAAAGAGAGTAGTTTATTCTAAAACTCAATGTCTGAAACACCTTCATAGAGAGAATTTCATAGACAGAGAACAAAAATACTCCAGTTAAAGGGAAGGAAATTTCCCCATATGAATGTAAAGTTGTCATGATCTCAGGTCACCTTGCATGGCCAGTCCCCCTCTCTTTGGGATTCTCAGCCCGCCCGTGTTTGTGTCTTAATGTGCACTGTTAACTCATTATTGTCCAGCTGTGTAATTCATACTCCTGAGCAGAGTTTGCATTGCTGAGTCTAAGAAGGCCACCCAGTAGTTTTAGTTTATTTTCTGCTGAAACCTCTTGCTGATATGGAATCTTTATCATATAACACATTTTATGACTGTTCTTTTTTGATAACCTGAAAGCACTGTTTTCCACATGGCCAGGCTTGCTTTTACCTAATTCCTTGAACTGCCACTCATTTTATTCTTAGATTCTCTCACACTTCTCTTATGTAAGCATTTCATGTCAAAACTATTGTTCTCGAAGGAGTTCGCAGGCTCATCCAGCTCAAACAGCACCCATTGACTAGTACCAGGTAGCTGACTCTGCCTTGATGTCTCATACTTAGAATCTACGTCATCCTTGAAAAGAGAACATTAAATATGGAGTGTAAAAAAATGAACTACAAATAAAATTAAATTAAAAAAGAAAAGGGAATGTTAAAATGGAGTTTTATATTTTATGCGTCATAATGTTTCCTGTCTTAAGTGAACAGTTACTAAAGATTTATGTAGTTCTTTATTTTAATTTTTAATTTTTTTTACACTCCAGATTTTATTCCCTTCCTGGTCCATCCTCTGACTGTTCCTCATCTCATACCTCCTTCCTGCACGCCCTGTCTCCACGAGGATGTTCCTAGCTCTCACCTCGCCCCACCAGACCTCTAAACACCCTGGGACCTCCAGTCTTTTGTGGGTTAGGTGCATCTTACTGAATCCAGACCTGGCAGCCCTCTGCTGTATATGTGATGGCGACTTCATATCAGCTGGAGTGTGCTGCCTGGTTGGTGGACCAGTGTTTGAGAGATCTCAGGGGTTCAGGTTAATTGAGACTCCTGGTTCTCCTACAGGGTTGCCTTCCTCCTCAGCTTCTTCCAGTTTTTCTCTAACTCAACTACAGGGGTTAGCAGCTTCTGTCCATTTTGGTTGGGTGCAAATATCTGCATCTGACTCTTTCAGCTGCTTGTTGGGTACTTTGGAGGGCAGTTATACTAGGTCCCTTTTGTGAGTGCTCAATAGCCTCAGTAATAGTGTCAGGCCTAGGGTCCTCCCCTTGAGCTAGATCCCACTTTGGGTCTGTTACTGGACCTCCTTTTCCTCTGGCTATTCTCCATTTCCATCCCTGCAGTTCTTTCAAATGGGAACAGTTATGGCTCAGAGCTTTGACTGTGGGATAGCAACCCCATCCCTTACTTGATGCTCTGTCTTTCTGCTGAAGGTGAACCCTACAATTTCCCTCTCCCCACTGAAGGACATTGCTAAGGTCCCTCCCTTTAAATCCTGAGAGTCTCTTATGTTCCAGGTCTCTGTTACATTCTGGAGGGTCCCCAAACTTCCAAGCTCCTGAGGTTGTCTGTTTCCATTCCGTGCTCCCCATCGACCCAATACCAGATCATGTTTCCCTCTTCCTCCCCCTCAGCCTGCCTCCCACTTGTGATTACTTTCTTCTCCCTCCCAAGTGGGACTGAGACATCCTCACTTGGGCCCTTCAGCTTGTTGACCTTTTTTAAGTTCTGTTGACTGTATCTTCTTGACCAGACACTTTCTTACCAGTTCTTACTAAAACTGTACCTGAAAAAAAAAAAAATATATATATATATAGGCTGTTAATGGGTTTATTTTTCGGGAATAAATATCAATTTCAACACATGGTTCACCAAGCAGAAGGATTTACATATTAGAATATTATTAGAAATACAGGTTTGGGTTTCTCCCTAAGACAACTGGATCAGAAATTCTGCGATAATTTCCCAGTCCCCTGTTTTGTAGACTGCACTGGTCCTTCTAGGCATGTGTCTAAATTATGTCCCATGGGTATTACAGCCAAAATAATAGTAATACCATTTAAATATATTTGACTTCCTTAGTGATTTCGTAACCTGCTGACATAGCTGTAGAAAAATCAATCTCCTATGACTTTTGATTCATAATCCGATTAACAGCCTTTATACTTCGCACTTTTCCAAGAGCTCCATACCTAATTTCTCAGCTAATTTAATGCAGACTTAGGCTCATTTCCTACTACAGGGATAAAAAGCTATTTCCCACCGCATTTCTTTCACATGGGACAGCCTGAAGAAATGAATAGGAAATGACAATAACCCAGCACCGATTTATCAACCTCACTGTCATTCTTTAAATATCACTTTCAGAACTATGTTATTATAGAGCACCAGTAGAGGACAAAGCAATGATTTGGGCAGGCTCCAGAAAGACTCTCAAATGTCAGGAAAAATATTTTGTTCCAGAATTATGATAGATTTATGGTATGAATAAAGGTTTGCGATTTAGATAATATATGTCACCCTTCTTCCATGGCACAGTGATAATAGAATTATAAGAGAGGAACTTCATTGTTTTCATACTATGACAAAAATATGAGCCTGTTCTTTTGTAAGGGGAGAAAGTAGCATGTATTATTGAAGAAGCAGGAGCCAGTGATTGAATACCCTCTTGCCTTTTATCTCCACCTCCACTGAACTCACTTGTATTCTTCCTGCCCTATGAACAGAACTAAGCTCTGCCAGACAATTGTTGCCTAACCTTTGAGAGCTGCCTGTGTTGTCGAAACATTTCTACTCAGTACATATGAGGCTTAAAGAAGCTTCTTATTAATTCATTCAGAAACGCCTTTCTAGTTCATTCCATCATTTTCATTTCTTTTCCTATATTGATTCTATGTTCATCTCTCAATGAAACAGTGAAGCACAAAATCAAAGAAGCAGAAAATAAAGACATTTGAGAACAAGTATAGATTATTGTATGAAAAATACAATGATTTTCTTCGAGTACAAACAGACAATTTAATATTTATACACAACGTGATGATGGATTTTACATTCTCAAAATACATAAAAACAAAACTTTGTGGAAAATATAATTTAAGACAATATTTTAAGGTTTCATAGTATATTTTAGACAATTAGAGTATGTCAAAACTTTTCAAATATAATTATTATAGATTATATTTTCCACTAGGCTGTCTTTAAATAGTCTTGATTTGATATTAAAATTGAATTTTGTGGATGAGATTGATGAAAAACTCAAATACAATAATTAACTGTGCATTCTATACAAGTGTTTTGTGTGTCAGAAACTAAATTCACTATACTTGTGAATATTAACAAAAGAGTAAAATGTAACATTGCCAGCAGTTTTGTTTAGGGTTTAGTGCTATGCCTAATGAGGCAGTTGCTGTTGACAGATACAAAATGGAGTTTTTGAAGCTTGTAAACTGTATTTTGGCATGGTTCTTAATATACTTTTGTTGCATTCTATTATTTAATTAGCATAATTTGAGTCCTCCCTGTGGGTCTGTTCTTGGCTCCCCTCCTATGGGAAATGGGACCGTGTTATTTCAGTAATGCATAATAGCCATAATTTTAGAGCAGCTACTCAACACTACCGATCACCATTTATCTGTGTGAGTACCGGCCTACTGTGATTGTCAGCACTGAATAACTGGAGGTTCAATTTCACATTTACTGCTACACCAAATCAGAAATTCTCAGCAGAATATAAGTCCGTTCTATTTGTGGACCAGTGATTTCTTGAATTGATAGTAGCTGCTGAAATATTTATTTAAATTGTATTTGATCAAAAATTTTACAGAAGCAAAGACATGCTTTGGAGACTGCTTTGGAGGCTAGGATGAAATAGCCTTGGCGAACTGGCTATGTAGTCCATAGGGGGTCCATAGAAAGCCAATGGACTTTTGGGAGCTAACTACCCATCCTAGGTTCAGGGTTTCCGGACAACTCCTTATGTAAGCCAGTACTCATATTATGATTGCTGCCTAAAAATGACTGGGTCTATGTAGACCTAAGCTTTGAGATGATGGATGGACTTCCATAAGGATCAGTCTATAAGAAGCAGCCCATTATGACACCACCATAAAGATGCTAATGAAGGTGCTTATTAATTGGTTTAGAATTACCCCAAGACATTTTTATTATTTGTGGCTATCGTGAAGGGTGTTGTTTCCCTAATTTCTTTCTCAGCCTTTTTATCATTTATTTGTATAAAGGAAGGCTACTGATTTGACTTAACTTTATGTCCAGCCACTTTACTGAAGTTGTTTATCAGCTGTAGAAGTTCTCTGGTAGAATTTTGTGGTTGCTTATATATATTATCATATCATCTGCAAATAGAGATACCTTGACTTCTTCTTTGTCAGTTTGTGTCTACTTGATCTCTTCTTGCTTTCCTATTGCTCTAGCTAGAACTTTGAGTACTATATTGAATAGATATGGGAGAGTGGGAACCCTTGTCCTCTATTTTAGTGAAATTTGCTTCAAGTATCTCTCCATTTAATTGGATATTGGTTATTGGCTTGGAGTAAATTGCTTTTATTATGTTTATGTATGGGCCTTGAATCCCTGATTTCTCCAATATTTTTAACACAAAGGAGTATTGGATTTTGTCAAATGCTTTTTCAGGGTCTAAGGAGATGATCATGTGATTTTTTTTTTCTTTCAGTTTGTTTATATGATAGATGACTTTAATGGATTTTCATAAACTGAACCAACCTTGCATCCCTGGGATGAAGCCTACTTGATCATGGTGAATGATGATTTTGATGTGTTCTTAGATTTGGTTTGTGAAAATTTTGTGTATTTTTGCATTGATATTCATAAGTGAAATTAGTCTGAAGTTCTTGTTTTTGGATAGGCCCTTGTGTGGTTTAGGTATCAGAGTAACTGTGGCTTCCTAGAATGAATTAGGCAGTGTTCCTTCTGTTTCTATTTTATGGAATAGTTTGAGGAGTGCTGTTATTAGCTATTCTTTGAAGGTCCTGTAGAATTCTGCACTAAAGTAATCTCTGACCCTGGGCTTTTTTTTTTTTTTTGGTTGGGAGGATTTTAGTGACCTTAGAGAATATGAGCTTTTTTAGAGAGTTTACCTGCTCTTGATTTAACTTTGGTACATGGTATTTCTCTATAAAACCATCCATTTTATTTAGATTTTCCAGTTTTGTTGAGTATAGGCTTTTGTACTTTTGTAGTAGGATCTGATAATCTTTTGAATTCCCTCTTCTTAGCAGCAACTTTTGTTTGGCTTTAGACTTCTCATAAATATTTTGTTTTTTTTTCATAAATATTTTCTTTTATTCTGATAGAAGAAAGTGGAAAATTTTCACAGAGAGAGTAATCTTTGATTACAACTTTTTCAGACTTATTTTTAATAGGATCATTTCAGAGAAGGTAGATTCATAGATGTGAGAAAGTCTATGGTACACCCAGAGAAGAACGTGCAGAAACAGTGGAAGGACATAAGCTGGAGAGATCTCCTTCTACATGGTGCAGTCTTATTCTTTAGACTGTTAAAACCTTTTCAGCAAACTCATGGTGACAGTTTCTAAAGATACAATGAAAATTTTATTAATATTGTTCTTAGAAGGATACAGACTGGCACGAAAGAAAATTTTTACTGAAAAATAAATATAATTAAGTTTTGAAAGATTCATAAATGTGACCTTGTATTTGAGTAATTTTACTCATATTAATACATTT
Organism: Mus caroli; assembly: GCF_978045245.1. NCBI lineage: Eukaryota > Metazoa > Chordata > Mammalia > Rodentia > Muridae > Mus > Mus caroli. The sequence goes on along the minus strand of NW_028227262.1, from coordinate 86,604,607 downwards.
TATATAAATGTATTTATATAAGATTTGAAAAATCTTTAAATATTCATCTTCAAACATATTGTTTTTATACAGTTCTTTGAGGATATCATTGATAACCTCTATCAGCTAGAAAAGGACACAAAGTATAAATCATTATACCAAAAGTTCAAGTGTCTGAAATCTTATCAAAATTAACAAATATTAAGTAGTGTTATATAAGTCATTTTTATGGTACTTGAATCTAATATATTCTAGTATCAAAAAGTATTTAAAATTAATATATTTTAAATTCCTTACTAACAAATCATCATTTCTATTGTATAAAATGTGAAGAAGACACTAATTAGAGATTCATGTTTTAGTTTCTTTCATAACTAAGAATAAACTTCGTTAAAAAAATGAGTTTCAGTGGTAGAGTTAAGCTTTCATTCTGATTTTGTTGATATTCTACTGTCTGTGGCTTTGAATTTCCTCATGTTCAACTCTGATGCATAACTAAAGCTAGGTATTATGTGCAACCATCTCTATATCCAGTAGCCAAACTGGAACAAAAAGGCAAGTAGCTGCCCCAGGTGATATAAAGGCTCCAGGTAAGAAGAATCAACACTCCAAAAACTCAGTTTCACTTTTCTCTGAGTCTTTCTTCCTTAAGAATGAACAGGTGATAGTACTGATTTGTTTCTAGATATTACATATTTCTGTTTTACAAGGGATATCTGGGAGGGGGTGCTTGTTGGCTAAACCCTCACGGCCTCTAGATACCTCATTATCAGGTAGAACACTATTCTGATATGGGTGTCCATAGTTCACTGTCTTATGTAGGGGATGTGGTCACATGACAGGGATCTGGTCAGAGCAGGTGAAGTTCCTACCATCCTCTTAGAATTTCCCAGGATTCCAATCTGCTCAACCTTACCAATTTCCTTGTATGGTTCACTATCCCACAGCCTTTATATACAGCCTTATACATATGATTAGAACAGTAGACATATTTGGCTATCCAAGCCCAACGATTTCTACACGCAAACATATTCATTCTGACATTGCATAAGGAAAACTGAGTAAATTAACATTTAAAATGCAAAGTATATGTTTTCTATTATTTTGCTGAAATACATAGGCATTTAAAACAAACAGATTGAGTGTATAACTTATTAAAATGTAGAATTACTAAAACAATACTGAAAATTGCTTTGTATATTATTTGGTAGAGATATATTTTTTTAACAATCAAAACAGTCTTGAAAATTACTCCCCTGCTTTTAATATCTATTTATTTTCAGATATCTAGCAGTCAATAGTCAAAATTCTAACTTTTTTTAATTAGGTTTTTATTTCATTTACATTCCAATGCTATACCAAAAGTCCCCCACATGGTCCCCCACCCACTCCCCCACCCACCCACTCCCACTTCTTGGCCCTGGCGTTCCCCTGTACTGAGGCATATAAAGTTTGCACGACCAATGGGCCTCTCTTTCCATTGAAGGCCAACTAGGCCATCTTCTGATACATATGCAGCTAGAGACATGAGCTCCAGGGAGTACTTTTTAGTTCATATTGTTGTTCCACCTATAGGGTTGCAAATCCCCCCAGCTCCTTGGGTATTTTCTCTAGCTCCTCCATTGGGAGCCCTGTGATCCATCCAATAGCTGACTGTGAGCATCCACTTCTGTGTTTCCTAGACCCCAGCATAGTCTCACAAGAGACAGCTACATCTGGGTCATTTCAGCAAAATCTTGCTAGTGTATGCAATGGTGACAGTGTTTGGAAGCTGACTATGGGAAGGATCCCCGGATATGGCAGTCTCTAGATAGTCCATCCTTTTGTCTCAGCTCCAAACTTTGTCTCTAACTCCTTCCATGAGTGTTTTGTTTCCAGTTCTAAGAAGGGGCACAGTGTCCACACTTTGGTCTTCGTTTTTCTTGAGTTTCATGTGTTTTGCAAATTGTATCTTATATCTTGGGTATTCTAAATCTGGGCTAATATCCACTTATCAGTGAGTACATATTGTGTGAGTTCTTTTGTGATTGGGTTACCTCACTCAGGATGATGCCCTCCAGGTTCATCCATTTGCCTAGGAATTTCATAAATTCATTCTTTTTAATAGCTGAGTAGTACTCCATTGTGTAAATGTACCACATTTTCTGTATCCAAAGTTAAGACTAACATTTCAATCATAAAAACTTGAAATAATATTTCATTAACTGATTTTCATAGGAAAACATTAGCTTTTAATTCCAAAGAATGATAAGATTCTGTACGAGATAAAATTGTAAATTTACCCCAATGAACAACACATAAGAGTTACACTGTTGTAAGGGTAATTTTCTAGCTATAGTCTGGGGTTATTCATGAGAGGGTAAATACTGAGATACATTTTAATGTAACTGCACATGGATTATGGAACACATGAATATAGTAGGATGAAACTAGCTGCTGGGGGAAAACAAAATATCAGAAAAGTACTTAATGGCCAACTCAGGAAGTCTTTTAGCTAGCGAGTAATAGTGCAAACCAAAATCAAACAAAACTTCCTGACATCTCTGGAGTGGGACAGCCTTATGATAGGGACATTAACTAGAAAGGGCTTTACCCCTTTATTTCTCTTATTATTATTACTGTCTTGAGACATACTCTCAGAGAGAAGCACCGGATGTTGTGGAACTTACCACACACTCACAACACCCCACCACACACACACACACACACACACACACACACACACACACACACACGGCTTAGACTGTGGTAGTATTTCTCCTGAATCAGCCTGAAATTATAGATGTGAATCACAGTGTAAGATAAAGACCTGGATTAATGCAAGGATGATTAATAGACCACAAAAAGTAGAGATCAGAGCAAGGTAGAAATTATAGTGTGCATCTGAAATAATATCTGAAGTACTCAGATTATAATTCATTTGCAAAGGGTTAGTAACTTCAGCAGCTGTCCCTAGTTTTTATAACTCATCAGAGTTTACTATTAATATAAATCATTAAAATTTAATTTATTCTTAGCAAAAGTTATACACTTCTCTGAAGAGCTGTATCTGATGAATGCAAGGTACCCTATCATATTACACACGTTAATAATACTCAAGATTCCCTAAAACACCATAACTCACAGTCTTTTAAGAATACACTGGGTTTCTTCTCAATCTTTGAGTCTGTAAGTAAGTCACAAGTTTCATTACATTGTGTTTGAACAGAGATATCTTGAAATTTTTTTCTAAAATATTTTGGTTTAACTATCAGTATTTTGTTCAATAAATGCAAATGAGAATGTTAATATAAGATAAATTTTATTTGTATTAACATATTACCATTCTTATATCTTTTTCATTTAATAAAATGTCCCAAAATTTTAAAATTATTAGAATTTTTACCAGAGTCTTTATCATCTTTATATCACTTCAATAAGTTCTGGGTAACTCTAATTCAAGATACTAAAGATTAATTATGATGAATGTTTTTAATAAATATATAAGAATTTCAGTCTCAAGAAAACTTAACTTGGGTGTAAATAAATAGTATTTGTAAATAAAATGTATTTTACATTTTGTAAGCTATAAAAGGCTGGATATTGGATTTTATTTGCCAAAAAGACCCCAAAGGGTCCCATTTTGAAGGAAATAAGAATTTATTTTAGAGACATGTTGAATAATTATGGCCAAAGTACATAGAAGTATGTTACCACAGATCCTGTGTTCCAATATGGTTTTGGTTTCATGAAGTTTTGCAGTTTTACAGAACAAAGAAAGTCACAAATCAAGAACAGTTTTAAATACTGTGGTGGGTACAACAGAGAAGCTGGTACAGATAGATAGAGGAACCTTTTCTAGAAACCCAAGTTGCTATCTTTATGACATTCTTTGCTTTTGGCTTCGTGGTAGCTAGCAGTCTGCTAAGTTAATGAATTGCATTTTCTAAAATCTAATCCTCACAAGATATTCTTTCTGATACAGAGGTGGGCAGGTAATCAATGCTCTGGGGAGGTAGAGCTAACTCAAGATGTGGTGATGAGCTGTTGGACTATCAGCATCCGAATCTTCCATTGTGCTGCAGCTCCAATCATTCAGCCTTTGCGGATGCAGCTTCTTTCCAGTTCTCACTCACATCCCTTACTCTTTGTTACTTGAAAAATCCAACGAATCATTTACAACTTCCCCACTCCCTGTTACATACAAGTATCAGAGCCTCTAAAGGTCAAGTGAAAATGGCATAGACAGGTTTTTTTGTACTTTTCCTGTAGAAAATAAGTGTGAATCCAGAAGTTGATGGAATGAGATAAAGCAAAACAGAATTATTGAACTACCACAGAAGTGCAGGTTTAGGGTGTGAGGACCTCTGAGCATCAAGGCTTATTGCATTTCATCAATGCTCTTTCAGAACAGAATGAACCAAGTAAATCAAGGACATCTTTACTTCAATATATGAAGGGATTGTTCACTGTGTAGTTTATATTAAACTATCTTGCACATATTCCATAATATGTTAAAAGTATGATTTAATTATATTGTTCCTTCAGAGGATTTTTTTTCCTGAATATTGTAATTGGTGATAAATATTGAATTTGTATAAGTTTTCACTAGAGCAAGGTGGAGCTATGTCACCATAAGAACTTGTAAATATATGTTTATTCAATGTAAACCTATATGCCTAACTAAAGGTACTTAAGCTTATTTGAATTATGTTCTCGGGGGAATAATCAGGAAATAGCTTAAACAGATCTATGTCTGTACCCTGGCCATTTTCAGAGCTATTTTTCTTTCCTGAGAATGAAACTTAAGCATCACAGATGGTCTTACTGACAACATATTATATTAATTAAAAACACAAGCTCTGAAGTTAAATTGTTTGGGCTTCAATCCCAGATTTCCACTTATCACTGTTCTTGCCTGATCAAGTTTCTTTGCCTAGTTGATGCCATAATACATCTTATGCTCAAAACAAGAATACTCACATCACAGGGTAGTATATGCAAATTAAAATAGGTTTAGAAATATTCTTGCCTTGGCTCGGTAATCTATATCTATATGCTAATAATATTCTTATTATGTATCTAATATTTATGTCAATAGTTTTAACAATACATTTAAAATTGTAATGTCATAAATTTAGGGGATAATTACAATTATCTAGCATTGGAAAACATTAAAAGTAAAACATTAACACTACTGAAATGTCAATATTCTAATCAGATATCTTTCTCTGTATTTTTTTATGTTAAATTAAAAAGAACTTTATTGTCTGCTTATGAAATGATAAGCAACTTTGTCGTTATAAGGAAAGTAAGTCTGTTATATTTAAAGATATTTTAAGGAGTTACAGTACTCAGTATTCCCAAAGATAAAGTTAATGCTCGTTAGTGTTAAATTGGAAATGGTTTCTTCAATATGCCCTACATAAGAGGAACAAGATGGTGTATGTGGTCTATTATTCCTTCAACCTTTACAACATTGTTGAATAAAGGATCCATTAAACAGTGCACAACACTTGAGATTTTATAGAGTATAAATTACAGGGAACTGAATTTTCCTTGTATCTCTTGAAGTGTGGTTCCCAGACACTGCCCCTTCCTTGGACATGGAGAGGTAATTTAATTATGGAGCACTGGGGTTTATTCTCTGGATACTGCGATTATCTGTGCATCTCCAAGCAACACAGCCATTATATAGAAGCATTGTGAACAAATGATATCCAGCCCTGCTGTGTGTTAACCCAGACCCTGAAGCCTGAATATAAGGAATATACAGATGCAGCCAATTCAAGGTCAAAGTGAGACAGGCACAATTATGCTCATTGTTAAATTCAAAATGAGAAATCTGTTCCTACTGTATAATAGAGTTAAAATAAAATTTGGGAAAATCAGAACGAAAAACTTAGCTCTTTCACCTCCACTGTATCTTAGCTGTAAAACAATTCAGTGGGTCATTACAAAGAAAATGCAAAGTTGTTTTACTCCATGTATTGTCCCTCTAGGGCAACTGCATACTTTTATTCCAGACCATTTCCTCTCACATTTATGCTAATGAGAGAAAATAGCATGCAGGTGACAGGACATTCCTCTCACAGTATCTTGTCTCTGTTCTAGTTATTCTGTTAGTATTGTTTTAGTGACCTTGAACCAACATGTTTTTCTAGTCTTCTCTTTCTTAATCTAAAGAACTACTAAAAATATATTAATTATAAATTTTAAATAATGAGATAATAGATTTACTTCTTTTATATAGGTATTCTGCATAAATATGTAAGTATTCAGATGTCTTGCATATTCGTGCACAGGTATATGTGCACATGTGCAGGTGGAGGTCAGGCATATCCTCTTTAGCCACTTTTCATCACAGTGCTTGGTAATGTTCTTGCTCACCCATCCAGGTAAGCTCCCTGGAAAGTGGGCTCCAGACATCCTCTTGTTTTCATATCCCTGCTGCTGAGATGGCAGATCCACAATTCCCAGATTTTAGATGGGGACTGGGAATCTAAACTCAAGTCGTCATGCTTGAGAGACAGGTACTTAAGCACCTGAAGCATCTACTGAGACAAGGAGTTCATTGAGGAATTCAGTTTTACAGTTGCAATCATATTCCCATGATGTTCCCTAGTTTCTGACATACCTCATGACTCACCATTTATGCAAACCCTCATCATCCACTTACATGCCCCAAAATACTTGTGCCATATACATATGCACTGTCCATACCCAGAATATTGTATGCTTATACTGTCCTTTTCTTGTCTACCTCTAATACTATGTTACCTCTAGTACTGCTATTTTGTCAAAGTAAATCTAGTACCTCAGTGCCATGATGACCATCCCTGTATGTATTATGTATTTGGGCAGGTTGCTCCAGGCTTAGACCTAAGAATGGAATGCTTTGATCTAAAGCGGTTTTTAATCTCCTGATTTGTGGCTAGGTAAAAAATAACTTAGATTCTCTAAGTTTTCTGTTGAAAGGTTTAGATGAGCTGGGCAGTGATGGTACACACCTTTAATCCCAGCACCTACGAGGCAGAGGCAGGCAGATTTCTGAGTTTGAGGCCAGCCTGGTCTACAGAGAGAGTTCCAGGACAGCCAAGGCTATACAGAGAAACCCTGTCTTGAAAAAAACAACAAAAGATTTAGATGTTTGTATCAACAAATATACATTAGTATTTGTTCTTGTATAATTAAATAATTATTATGTACCTTTAAATTCTATGTGATCCAATTTTAATACAATTATTTTACTTAAAAGCATTCAAAATGTTAACAGAACAACTGTTTAGTTTTTTCAGTATTGGGTGGTATTCAGTTAACAGAACAAATAATATTTTCACATAAGCTGAATCAAAACAACTGAAGATGTAAAAAGCCATCATCATATGTAACAAATTGGTTGGGTGTACCAACAAGAACCTGGTTTAAATTTTCATAGTAACTTACAGCCCTATGCTGTATCTAATGAGGTTAGCAGTTATTGAAAATACCTCCAGTACAGGGCTAACAATGCATTTGGTAATTTGATAACTTCACAAAAACTGATGCTACAGTTAAAAATAATCCTTACACTTCTTTATATTTCAGCTGCTTTTATTTTTTAGAAGTGAGTTGTGTACTGGGGTTTATAGACCAGGAAAATTAGTGCTAGGAAGAACTCATTCATCATGTTCAATTTCTCCATCCTGCTCTGCCTCATCCTCTTCTCCTTGGCTCTTCTTCCTTATCCTTTCTTTTGACCTTTTCAGCCCTGGCCACTCCCCTTTTGCTGCCTCAGCTTTTCCCTTTAGCTCTCTGGGCAGTAACATCCTTTTCCCCCTCTTGATCTCAGCATCCTTCCTTTCCTATGGTTGCTTGTCATCTGCAGCAGCTTTTCCATACCTTCTCTAATTTCTTTGCAACAACATTAATGTATGAACTGTTAAGTTCTCTTTTAGTATGAGGGTGAAGCTCAGAGCAGAACAGGAAGAATATGTCAGGAGACCCCTGAGTGAATGGATCAGCACTCAGTCTTTTCCCTTTTGGGGGGAGTACTGGATTTCATTTTTTTTTCTTACATCTCTTTCTTTGCCATATATTCCTTTTTTTTTTTTTTTTTTTTTTTTTTTTTTTTTTTGTCTTTAGCAGACAGAATTCCCTAACTTAGTTCTTAGAACACTGAGCTCAGCTGAGCATCCTGCTGCCTATTGTGCCCTACCAGGCAAGTTTGTACAAGGATTCATATGACATTTCCCTCCTAGGCTTGTTAGAATCTCCTCTGTCCACCTTGAGTTGGTTTCCTCAGCGCTTTAGAACAATCCAGTGCCTCTTTCGCTCTTAGTTGTCTCAGGACTGTCTCAATAGAGCTTAATGTCTACAATTTTCTTTTCATTATAAAGCAAATAATTTTATATTTAGAATGGTTTTAGGTTCAGAGAAAACTTGAAATACAAGCATAAGGATTTTCTATGTGTGCCTATCTCTCAAGGAAGGGTTATTGGTTGGCCTATAGTTTTTGTTACCACTGGAGTATAGAGTTATTATCTCTGAACACATGAGGATTTATCAGAACATAAAGAATCTCTCTCTCTCTCTCTCTCTCTCTCTCTCTTATGCCTCTCAAATGCATGTCTTGTTGCTCATTATTGTCATACACGCATGTGCTCATACACACTCAGAGAGAGAGGGGGAGGGGGTGGGGGAGGGGGGAAGGGGAGGAAGGGAGGGAGGGAAAGAGAGACAGAGAGCTGCATAAACTCATTTGATGTTGCTTGCATGATAGACATGAAAAATCTATCAAGAAACTTCTCTATGGAGCAATCTCATCAACAATAAATTAATGTCCCCTCCATCCCTTAACCACTTGTTGTTAATTGTTTCCTTGATCTGATCCATCCTCATCAACATAAAATTAAGTCTCAAGTTAGTTTTAATTAATATTTCCATAAATGTTACCTGCACTGAATAATAAGTTTATGATATTTATCTGTCATTTCACTCATTGTTTTATGAAGAGATTTTGTGAAACATTTGCTCTTATTTGTAACTTATTTTCAATGGACTGTGTTTTTTTATTTTTTCTTTTCTCTTTGTTTTCTGTGTTCTTTGTAGTATGTCCTAGATATTAATTCTGTTTCATATATAGTGGTATGTCCTGCCTTTTATAGAGATTCAAGAGACTCCAATAAAGGTGCTCATACCTGTTGTAACAAATGTATGTTTGTTTGATTTTTATTTATTAATTTTTTATTCTTTAATCTTTTCTTATAGTCTAGATTGTATCTCCCTCCTGGTCCACCCTCTGATTCTCCCACATCTCACACATTCTTCCCCTGTCTCCAAGAGAATGTCCACAGCCCACCCCCACCCTAACAGACCTTTGCACTACCTGGGGCCCCAAGTCTCTGGAGGGTTAGGTGCATCTTCTCAGACTGAGTCCAGATCCATCAGTCCTCTCCTGTATATGTGTGTGGGTGCCTCATATCAGCTGGTGTATGCTGCCTGATTGGTGGCTCAGGGTCTGAGAGATCCAAGGGGTCCAGATTAGTTGAGACTGCTGATCTTCCTATAGGGTCACCCTCCTCCTCACTAACAAGTGCTTTTCAACTTGAGCCACCTCTCAAGAACCAGGTCATTTATTCCTTGGTATAAACAAAAAGATGCAGCACACTACGTGCAATTCTATCTTGGGATAGACACCAGATTTTAAAGATGTGCTTTGAACAGAACTATTTTTTGAATATTTGGTAATCTAGATGTGTATCTACATCTGTTAAATGGTTTTAAAAGCATAAATATTGAAATTTCCTCTCTCCACATTCTTTATGTGTAGAGGCTGATCTGTAAAGTAGAACAAAGCAGTTACCAAAATTATCAAACTCACCTCATGCTCTCTGGATGCCTGCTAAATCCTATAAGGTTTATAACTCAAAAAGATGGCTACCATATTCATATAACAGCTTCTGAGGTGCCTGATAGTTTATCAAAGTAGTTTAGTTCCCAGGCAAAGAGAGTGAAAGACATGATGAATTTTCCTCAATTAAAGTGTCTTTATTAATTTGGGAGACTTTGCCTCTTAACTTTATTACTTATTGCCATGAATATTTAAAATATTCACATATTAACACAAAACATGAAAATTTTAAAAATTAATGTAATTACATAAAATCATTTAGGTGTATATTAACAGTATAGTGGATAGTAACATATCTAATCATCAAATATTTGCTATGAGCCAACTGTTATAATCCATTTGATTTTCTCATATACTGGCTAGAAACAGGTACTAATATTTTCTTTTGGAAATGACAAATATTAAGGCAAGAAAACTTCCTCCACCAATGACTTCCTCAGTTGCCAATCAGTCCTCACTCACTGATGTTTTTCTTCAAAGACTTAATGTGAATCCCTCTAATTATCATTACTACTATTATTTCTTGTTTCTTTTTGTTTGTATTAAAATAAGGATACAAAGCATTTTTCTTCTCTGAATTCAAGTGTTCCCATTAGAAACGTAACTAGTAGAGTTTAGTAAACATTTGAAAAGTTCAAATGTGTTTTGTGATATATGGCTTTGAACTGTGTTAAAATTGCAGTCATTGACAATGTTTAGAACCATAAAGAGAAATCACTACAGTCTGTATCTCCCAGGTACCTATCACTGACAATGTGCAACATTTTGAATTTCAACATGCCATTGAACCCTATAGAAATGAGTTTTATATTTTAATCACTGTCCTTGAGAAACTTGCCCATTTCAATGATTATATTTACTACAGTATGGTATAAGAAAATAACCATAAACAATAAATCATTTTTATAATCGAAATTATATTTAACTGAAGATAATATTGTTAATAGTTTATTTGAGGCTTGATTAAGCACAGGTACACAGAACACACCTTCCTTGTTCTTTTAAGAATTATTTAAAAAACATATCACAAATATTCCTGGGTATGTAGTTTTGTTTTAATCTTAGAATCTAATAAGAACAAATATAGTGAAAAGCATTTGATTTATATATATATATATTTTTTTTACATTTTTCATTATGCATTCATTTGTTGATGAACAACTATGTTGATTGCAATATTTGTCAATCTGTCATAAAGTAAATACTTTGAGTTGTTAGTGGTGGATAAACAGGTAATACACATTCAATATTGAAAGAGGTCACTTAACCTGAAGGTTCACAGTGTCCATTTTGAATGAGAATTCTAATTACATATTAGTTCATTTTGTTGCATAGACACTGGGACCGGTTATGTTTGTAACATTATATGTGCATGAGTTTTAATATTAAATTTTATAAAATATTTCTATAAATTATTATAATGGTTTAAAGCCAATTGAGGTTGTGGAAGCACCTCTTAAGTGGTTCTGATTGGACAAAATTTTGAATTGTTAAGCAATCTGTCCAACTTTATATGTGAGTCTCACAAACGGACAATGCTAAACACCAGAAAAAACACAAGTTTAAAGTACAAAGAGGCCCTTCAGAAATGACTATTATCGAACAAGTGAGCATACTGAATTTCATCAAATTATAGGGAAAGTAAATTCCTGTCACATTGCTGGTGGCAAGGTCATATATTTTAACAGTTTTGGGAAAACATAGGAGAGTTTATTGTTGAGTTGCATACAAACTTTCCACACAACTCATTATTTTCACCCCTATCTGCCTTGAGAATTGAAATATGTGTTTGCATAAGTGTTTTGTAAAACACTCACAGCAAAGGCTACCATGACAGTGAAGATTTGTATATAATCCACATCTCTCAACCTATAAATGTATAGGAAGAATGTGACGCATCTATGAATGCTGTTTAGTAATCAAAAAGGACAAATAGATGTGCCTCAGAAACATTGCAGACACAACAATACAAAATAACAACAAATCGGAGGCACTGATGCAGAGAGAGCAAGCAGATCAGTAGTCTTATGGAAGACAAGTTGTTATGTGAATGGTCAACAAACATGAAGAGGAGAGCATTTTGAAGCTAAGTTCTGGAGTGTGTTGTGCTGGAAACTGAACTTGGATCTACGGAAAGAACAAGTGCTCTAGGCACGCCATCTCCATCTCCATATAATACTTAAAACCACCCATAACTCCAGGTCTAGTGGATCCAACATCATTTTCAGATATCCCCAGGCACCACAAACACATGGAGTTCATATACATACATGTTGGTAAATAATTCATGCAGAAAAAAATAATGAAGTTTTTGAAAGGACTTTTTTGTGATGGGCAGCAAATATTTGAATAGATAGAAATTATTGAATCATTTTGTTTCAATGCACAAATCCAATGAGATTTACTGAGCACATGAATCAAGCTGCTAGGAATAGGTCCACTGTAAATTACAAATTCTGAGATATCATTTAATCTATACAGATATATCAATTCATTTTCAAAACATTTGAAACTATTATCAATTATCAGAAACATTGCTGAATGGTTTGCACATGACATGTTACTAATTTTCCTCACCTCCCTCCCAAAATGCTGTGAAATAGCTGCTACCATTAATATCCTTTCAACGACACTGTGCTAAATACAAAGTTGTGAATTTACGTTGTGGTCATGTAGCCACCATAAAATTACACCTAGACATCAGTCTAGCTAACAGGGATTCATAGAATAGAATGGTTAACTAGTTGTTATAACTGGCATTTTGGAATCCTCTGATTAATTTTTCCATTTTGGAATTTTTTTAGTATTGCAATAAGTTAACTTATTAAATCAGCACATCGTATTAAAAATTATAAGAAAACATTTGGGGTAAACTGAAAATCAAGCAGATGGGTAAAGTTTTGTCAATGAGCACACACTGAAGCCAAAAACTGTGAAAGTGGATGTAAAATTTTATGTATCTTTTCCTTTTTGTGGTTGGGGTTTATTTGCTTGTTTGTTTATTTATTGATCATTCTATTCATTTGCATCTCAAATGATATCCCACTTCGCGGTTACCCCTGCACAATCCTCCCCATCCCACATCTGCCCTCTCCTCCCTCATCTTTGCCTCTGTGAGGGTGCTCCTACACCCAGCCACCCACTCCTGCCCCCACCTTATTCCCCTATGCTGGGGCATCAAACCTCTTCAGGACCAAGGGCCTCCCCTCCTATTGAAGTCAGAAAAGGCCATCCTCTGCTACATATACGTCTGGAATCCTGGAGCCCTCCCTGTATACTCCTTGGTTGGTGGTCTAGTCCCTGGGTGCACTGGGTGGTTCAGCCAGCCAACATTGTTCTTCCTATGGGGTTATAATCCCACTCTGCTCCTCTGATCCTTCCTCCAACTCCCCCACCCGGGTTCCTGAGCTCAGTCTGGTGATTGGAACTAAGCATCTGCATCTGCATTGGTCAGGTGCTGGCAGAATCTCCCAGGGAACAGCCACACTAGGTTCTTAATTAGCAAGTACCTCTTGGAAACAGCAGCAGTGTCAGAATTTGGTGTCTGCAGACAGGATGGGCTCCCAGATGACTCTTCCTTTAGTCTTTAGTCTCTGATGCATCTCCCCCACCCAGTCCATCCTTTAGATAGGAACATTTCTGGGTTAAAAACTTTGCAATGGGTGGCTTGCACCATCCTTTGAGTGGGGACCGTGCCTATTTACGGGAGAGGGTTCTGTCTCTGACTAGCTGCTCATTTTAACTAGTCATACCTGTTGGGTCCTGGGGTTTCTAGCTTCCCTGGCATCTGAGACCCTCCAGTGGCTACCCTCAGTTAATCTTTCCCCACTGCTACATATTTTTATTCATTTTCCTGACCCTCTGTACCTCTCTCCTTGTGACCTTCCATTTAATTTTGACTCAGTATTAAGAAAATCTAGTACTGAGTGTCAGAACGAACTTTAGTCTTTTTTTTTTTTTAATTCGTGAAAATCCAAACTTTAACACAAATAAAATACAAACCTATTTTATTTTTAAGACATATTGTAAGTCTCCATACCAAAACAAGGGCTAAATTTGAACATATCAACTGTGTGGGTTTTGGTACAAAAATGACTAAACAATCATTTATATTTAAGCATAAGAATGAAGGATGAAATGTGTTCTTAATAACCCCAACTCTCACATTGCATAAATGCTTGTTTTTATGTCTAATGTGGTAGGATGTAATGCATAGTCAGTAATATTTTCATGTTTTGTCACAAGAAAGAACAAACATAAATTCAATGTTTATCTTTGAAGTATCAGAATTAGTGTCGAAAGATGATGAGAAATGAGGAAAAGATCATTCAGAAGAGGACTAAGGTCAATATTTATAGTGTCAAAAAAGAAGCAATAAACATCCTACATCAGGAATATGCTTTCTCAAAAGGCAAATTTTATGTAGGTGAAAGTTGTACAATAATATTGACAATTGTCCAAACTCTCCAGGCTTCCTGGAATATAAAAGTCATTTTCATTCATTTTATGAATTAAATTTAAAACACTGAATGTTGGATTATAAATTTATAGAATTATGCTGAATATTTCAGAAAGAAATAAAATATATCTTCAAGAAATAGGAGATAACATTAAAGTAAATCCATAAGGCAGATTACTACCATTACTGTCATGAGGAAGGTGCATAATTAGTGCTTAGAAATCAGAATATGCTTTTCAAAGGCACAATATTAGGGATGTAGAATGTTTACGTGGTTGAAAGTGTGAACAGCTCTGCAGAAGACCAGGGTCAGTTTCTAGTGCCCTTTTCAGAAAGCTTGTAAGTTCCTGTAACTCCAGCTCCAGGGTCTCTCGGGCTTCACCAGTACACAGTTTTCTCTTTAACTAACTGAGGCACAATCTTCCTCAGGAAACTCCCTAGTCTGATTTTTGGTGTAATGTTCTCTTGACTCATACACATATTCTTTTTTTCATGTTGATACTCATTTAAAATACCCCATTTGTAGTTCCTTCTTCTCCCCCAAAGATGAATATATATCTTTATTATATATGTATATATGTGTGTATATGTGTATGTGTGTGTATATATATATATATATATATATGTATATATATATATATATATATATATTATATGTTCTTATATTTCTCAGATAATTTATTCCTCCTATGAATTGAAGGTTAGCCATTACCCCATTATATACAAATCTATCCTTTTTCTGTGTATGTGTTATTTTCCTTCATTTCAGAAATTCAGACATAGCTCAAATTATTTATTACTAATATACTACTACTATTAATATTCATTGTAGTACTAATATCATAGCAATCTGTGATCTATGATCTTTGATGCTACTATCTAATTGTTTAAGGGCACTGCAGGCAAACACATTCAAGACTGTGAAACTTCTGTATATGATTTTTGTTTTAAATGTTCTACCATTTGGCTTTTCCACCATCTTGTTTATACTTGGGCATTCTTATTCTCTGAGATGCAACAGTATTTGAATTACACCAACTAGAAATTATACACTGCCCTCTGAGCACTGAAGTGAAGGGAAAAATCACGCATCTTGAAATTTCAAAGACTATGAGTGCTCAGGCAGAGCAAGACACACATGTTGAAGCTGAAATCAGAAAACATGAGTATCTTGATCAAATAATCAGCCGATAATTTCTAAAGAAACTTGTGTTGCTGAAAATAATGTCTAAATTAGATAAATTCAGTCTAGCCTTGAGGGATTTGGTGAATATCTTGGTGGCTTTTATAGAGGATCAACAAAACCATGGGGCAAGGCTAGTCTGGGGAGGACAAGGCTCTGACTCTTTTTTTTTTTTTTTTTGGTACATTTTCTTTTTTTTTTTAATTTTTAATATTTTTATTACATATTTTCCTCAGTTACATTTCCAATGCTATCCCAAAAGTCCCCCATAGCGCCCCCCACTTCCCTACCCACCCATTCCCATTCTTTTGGCCCTGGCATTCCCCTATATTGGGGCAAATAAAGTTTGCAAGTCCAATGGGCCTCTCTTTCCAATGATGGCCGAGTAGGCCATCTTTTGATACATATGCAGCTAGAGACAAGAGCTCCGGGGTTCTGGTTAGTACATCATGTTGTTCCAACAATAGGGTTGCAGATCCCTTTAGCTCCTTGGGTACTTTCTCTAGCTTCTCCATTGGGAGCCCTGTGATACATCCAATAGCTGACTGTGAACATCCACTCCTGTGTTTGCTAGGCCCCGGCATCGTCTCACAAGAGACAGCTATATTTGGGTCCTTTCAGCAAAATCTTGCTAGTGTATGCAATGGTGTCAGCGTTTACAAGCTGCTTATGGGAAGGATCCCTGGATACGGCAGTCTCTAAATGGTCCATCCTTTCATCACAGCTACGAACTTTGTCTCTATAACTCCTTCCCTGGGTGTTTTGTTCCCAATTCTAAGAAGGGGCACAGTGTCCACACTTTGGTCTTCATTCTTCTTGAGTTTCATGCGTTTAGTAAATTGTATCTTATATCTTGGGTATCCTAAGTTTTGGGCTAATATCCACTTATCAGTGAATACATATTGTGTGAGTTCTTTTGTGATTGTGTTACCTCACTCAAGATAATGCCCTCCAGGTCCAACCATTTGGCTAGGAATTTCATAAATTCATTCTTTTTAATAGCTGAGTAGTACTCCATTGTGTAAATGTACCATAATTTCTGTATCCATTCTTCTGTTGAGGGACATCTGGGTTCTTTCCAGCTTCTGGCTATTATAAATAGGGCTGCTATGAACATAGTGGAGCATGTGTCCTTTTTACCGGTTGGGACATCTTCTGGATATATGCCCAGGAAAGGTATTGCTGGATCCTCCTGTAGTACTATGTCCAATTTTCTGAGGAACCGCCAGACTGATTTCCAGAGTGGTTGTACAAGCTTGCAATCCCACCAACAATGGAGGAGTGTTCCTCTTTCTCCACATCCTCGCCAGCATCTGCTGTCACCTGAATTTTTGATCTTAGCCATTCTGACTGGTGTGAGGTGGAATCTCAGGGTTGTTTTGATTTGCATTTCCCTGATGATTAAGGATGTTGAACATTTTTTCAGGTGCTTCTCTGCCATTCGGTATTCCTCAGGTGAGAATTCTTTGTTCAGTTCTGAGCCCAATTTTTTAATGGGGTTATTTGACTTTCTGGAGTCTACCTTCTTGAGTTCTTTATTTATATTGGATATTAGTCCCTTATCTGATTTAGGGTAGGTGAAGATCCTTTCCCAATCTGTTGGTGGTTTTTTTGTCTTATTGATGGTGTCTTTAGCCTTGCAGAAGCTTTGCAGTTTCATGAGGTCCCACTTGTCAATTCTCGATCTTACAGCACAAGCCATTACTGTTCTATTCAAGAATTTTTCCCCTGTGCCCATATCTTCAAGGCTTTTCCCCACTTTCTCCTCTATAAGTTTCAGTGTCTCTGGTTTTATGTGAAGTTCCTTGATCCACTTAGACTTGACCTTAGTACAAGGAGATAGGAATGGATCAATTCGCATTCTTCTACATGTTAACAACCAGTTGTGCCAGCACCATTTGTTGAAAATGCTGTCTTTCTTCCACTGGATGTTTTTAGCTCCCTTGTCGAAGATCAAGTGACCGTAGGTGTGTGGGTTCATTTCTGGGTCTTCAATTCTATTCCATTGGTCTATTTGTCTGTCACTATACCAGTACCATGCAGTTTTTATCACAATTGCTCTGTAGTAGAGCTTTAGGTCCGGCATGGTGATTCCACCAGAGGTTCTTTTATCCTTGAGAAGAGTTTTTGTTATCCTAGGTTTTTTGTTATTCCAGATGAATTTGCAGATTGCACTTTCTAATTCGTTGAAGAATTGATTTGGAATTTTGATGGGGATTGCATTGAATCTGTAGATTGCTTTTGGCAAGATAGCCATTTTTAAAATGTTGATCCTGCCAATCCATGAGCATGGGAGATCTTTCCATCTTCTGAGATCTTCTATAAATTCTTTCTTCAGAGACTTGAAGTTTTTATTATACAGATCTTTCACTTCCTTAGTTAGAGTCACGCCAGGATATTTTATATTATTTGTGACTATTGAGAAGGGTGTTGTTTCCCTAATTTCTTTCTCAGCCTGTTTATTCTTTGTGTAGAGAAAGGCCATTGATTTGTTTGAGTTAATTTTATATCCAGCTATTTCACCGAAGCTGTTTATCAGGCTTAGGAGTTCTCTGGTGGAATTTTTAGGGTCACTTATATATACTATCATATCATCTGCAAAAAGTGATATTTTGACTTCATCTTTTCCAATTTGTATCCCTTTGATCTCCTTTTGTTGTCGAATTGCTCTGGCTAGGACTTCAAGTACTATGTTGAATAGGTATGGAGAAAGTGGACAGCCTTGTCTAGTCCCTAATTTTAGAGGGATTGCTTCAAGCTTCTCACCTTTTACTTTGATGTTGGCTACTGGTTTGCTGTAGATTGCTTTTATCATGTTTAGGTTTGGGCCTTGAATTCCTGATCTTTCCAAGACTTTTATCATGAATGGATGTTGGATCTTGTCAAATGATTTTCCGCATCTAAGGAGATGACCATGTGGTTTTTGTCTTTGAGTTTGTTTATATACTGGATTTCGTTGATGGATTTCCGTATATTGAACCATCCCTGCATCCCTGGGATGAAACCTACTTGGTCAGGATGGATGATTGTTTTGATGTGTTCTTGGATTCGGTTAGCAAGAACTTTATTGAGGATTTTTGCATCAATATTCATAAGGGATATTGGTCTGAAGTTTTCTATCTTTGTTGGGTCTTTTTGTGGTTTAGGTATCAGAGTAATTGTGGCTTCATAGAATGAGTTGGGTAGAGTACCTTTTGTTTCTATTTTGTGGAATAGTTTGTGAAGAACTGGGATTAGATCTTCTTTGAAGGTCTGATAGAACTCTGCACTAAACCCATCTGGTCCTGGGCTTTTTTTAGTTGGGAGACTATTAATGACTGCTTCTATTTCTTTGGGGGATATAGGGCTGTTTAGATCATTAACCTGATCTTGATTCAACTTTGGTACCTGGTATCTGTCTAGGAACTTCTCCTTTTCATCCAGGTTCTCCAGTTTTGTTGAGTATAGCCTTTGGTAGAAGGATCTGATGGTGTTTTGGATGTCTTCAGGATCTGTTGTTATGTCTCCTTTTTCATTTCTGATTTTGTTAATTAGGATGCTTTCCCTGTGCCCTCTAGTGAGTTTGGCTAAGGGTTTATCTATCTTGTTGATTTTCTCAAAGAACCAGCTCCTTGATTGGTTGATTCTTTGAATAGTTCTTCTTGTTTCCACTTGGTTGATTTCGCCCCTGATTTTGATTATTTCCTGCCTTCTACTCCTCTTGGGTGAATTTGCTTCCTTTTGTTCTAGTGCTTTTAGGTATGTTGTCAAGCTGCTAATGTGTGCTCTCTCTAGTTTCCTTTTGGAGGCACTCAGAGCTATGAGTTTTCCTCTTAGAAATGCTTTCATTGCGTCCCATGAGTTTGGGTATGTTGTGGTTTCATTTTCATTGAACTCTAAAAAGTCCTTAATTTCTTTCTTTATTCCTTCCTTGACCAAGGTATCATTGAGAAGAGTGTTGTTCAGTCTCCACGTGAAGGTTGGCTTTCTATTATTTATTTTGTTATTGAAGATCAGCCTTAGTCCATGGTGATCTGATAGGATGCATGGGACAATTTCAATATTTTTGTATCTGTTGAGGCCTGTTTTGTGACCAATTATGTGGTCAATTTTGGAGAAGGTACCATGAGGTGCTGAAAAGAAGGTATATCCTTTTGTTTTAGGATAGAATGTTCTGTAGATATCTGCCAGATCCATTTGATTCATAATTTCTCTTAGTTTCACTGTGTCCCTGTTTAGTTTCTGTTTCCACGATCTGTCCATTGGTGAAAGTGGTGTGTTGAAGTCTCCCACTATTATTGTATGAGATGCAATGTGTGCTTTGAGATTTACTAAAGTTTCTTTAATGAATGTGGCTGCCTTTGTATTTGGAGCATAGATATTCAGGATTGATAGTTCCTCTTGGAGGATTTTACCTTTGATGAGTATGAAGTGTCCCTCCCTGTCTTTTTTAATGACTTTGGGTTGGAAGTCAATCTTATCAGATATTAGAATGGCTACTCCAGCTTGTTTCTTCATACCATTTGCTTGGAGAATTTTTTTCCAGTCTGTCATTCTGAGTTAGTGTTGATTGGTTGATTGATTGATTCTTTGAATAGTTCTTTTCTCCGAGATGAGTTTCCTGTAAGCAGCAAAATGTTGGGTCTTGTTTGTGTAGCCAGTTTGTTAGTCTATGTCTTTTTATCGGGGAGTTGAGTCCATTGATATTAAGAGATATTAAGGAAAAGTAATTGTTGTTTCCTGTTATTTTTGTTGTTAAAGTTGGCATTCTGTTCTTGTGGCTGTCTTCTTTTAGGTTTGTTGAGGGATTACCTTCTTGTTGTTTCTAGGGCATGGTTCCTGTCCTTGTATTGGTTTTTTTTTGTTATTATCCTTTGAAGGGCTGGATTCATGGAGAGATAATGTGTGAATTTGGTTTTGTCGTGGAATACTTTTGTTTCTCCATTTATGTTAATTGAGAGTTTGGCTGGGTATAGTAGCCTGGGCTGGAGTTTGTGTTCTTTTAGTGTCTGTATAACATCCGTCCAGGATCTTCTGGCTTTCATAGTCTCTGGTGAGAAATCTGGTGTAATTCTGATAGGCTTGCCTTTATATGTTACTTGGCCTTTTTCTCTTACTGCTTTTAGTATTCTGTCTTTATTTAGAGCATTTGTTGTTTTGATTATTATGTGTTGGGAGGTATTTCTTTTCTGGTCCAGTCTATTTGGAGTTCTGTAGGCTTCTTGTATGTTCATGGGCATCTCTTTCTTTAGATTTGGGAAGTTTTCTTCTATAATTTTGTTGAAGATGTTTGCTGGTCCTTTGAGTTGAAAATCTTCATTCTCATCCACTCCTATTATCCGTAGGTTTGGTCTTCTCATTGTGTCCTGTATTTCTTGGATGTTTTGAGTTAGGATCTTTTTGCATTTTACATTTTCCTTGATTGTTGTGCCGATGTTCTCTATGGAATCTTCTGCACCTGAGATTCTCTCTTCCATCTCTTGTATTCTGTTGCTGATGCTCGTATCTATGGTTCCAGATTTCTTTACTAGGGTTTCTATCTCCAGTGTTGCCTCATTTTGGGTTTTCTTTATTCTGTCTACTTCCCTTTTTAGGTCTAGTATGGTTTTGTTCACTTCCATCATCTGTTTGGATGTGTTTTCCTGTTTTTCTGTAAAGACTTCTACCTGTTTTATTATGTTATCCTGTTTTTCTTTAAGGATTTGTAACTCTTTAGCAGTGTTCTCCTGCAATTCTTTAAGGGATTTTTGTGCTTCCTCTTTACTGTCTTCTACCTGTTTACCAGTGTTCCTTTGTATTTCTTTAAGTGTGTTATTAAAGTCCTTCTTGAAGTCTTTTACCATCATCATGAGATATGCTTTTAGATCCGTGTCTAGCTTTTCCGGTGTGTTGGGGTGCCCTGGACTGGGCAAAGTGGGAGTGCTGGGTTCTGATGATGGTGAGTGGTCTTGGTTTCTGTTAGTAAGATTATTACGTTTACCTTTCGCCATCTGGTAATCTCTGGGGTTAGTTTTTGTCGTTGTCACTGTTTAAAGATTGGAGCAGAAGCTGTGTTCCACTCACCAGCAGTCTCAAAATCCTGTGGCGGGGGGTCCTGGGTAGCTGGCGGGTGTCAGCCGACCCTGCACTCTAGCTACCCTGGTGCTGGTCCGGCCGGAAGAGGCCTGTGGTCCTACTCAGGCCTGGTTTTCTGCTTCCCTAACTAATGCAGTCTCAGGTCCCGCGCACAATTGGATTGGAGCAGAAGCTGTGTTCCACTCACCAGAAGTCTTAAGATCCTGTGGCGGGTGTTGTGGGTAGCTGGCGAGTGTCAGCTGACCCAGCGCCCTAGCTACCGAGGAGCTTTTCTGACCGGAGAGGCTTGTGGCCCTACTGAGGGCGGATTTCTGCCTCCCCAACCAAAGCAGTCTCAGGTCCCGCGTGATTGGACTGGAGCAGAAGCTGTGTTCCACTCACCAGCAGTCTCAAAATCCTGTGGCGGGGGTCCTGGGTAGCTGGCAGGTGTCAGCCGACCCTATGCTCTAGCTACCCTGGTGCTGGTCTGGCCGGAAGAGCAAGGCTCTGACTCTTATCACTCCCACAAAGGCTGAGACAGAGAAAGAAATTTCAGAGAAAACGTTTATGTTGAACAGAGGGTTGTCCATGAATCATCACCACTGTGTAAAAAATGTGAAGTGAAACAGCTGTGTCAATGAGACATATATCAAGTTTCCCAAAAGGCTAAGCTAGTATTATTGAAGTGGCTATGCTGGGCAAAAAAGTACCTTCAACTGGAGGGGACTACCTATGATTTTCATGATAAAGAGAAGTCCAAGCCTGAATTCAAAGCTTACAGTGTAGTCAAGCTCTGACAGAGCTAATGTAGCCCATTCTAACTGCTCACTCCAAAACGTCCAAGTGGCCTTAAGAATCGTACTGAATCTACTCTGCCTGTGTTCTATAAATGGAGTAACAAAGCAACTATGACAGACCATCTGTTTAGAACACGGTTTTCTGAATATTTTAAGCCCTGTGTTGACTCATAGTGTTCAGTTAAGATATTTCTCCCAAAATATTACTGCTCATCGACAGTGCAATCCATCATAGAAAGGCACGATAGAGACAGCTGAGGAGATGGATGCTCTTCTGATGTTTGCTTATACAACACTCACAGTGCAGCATTTCTATGTTCAAGTTCTGTTACTTAAAAACACATTTGGAAGGCTAGTTCTTTTGTAGATAGGGATCCCTTCAATGGATTCAGTCATGATAAGCTAGTTCAAATTCTCAACATCAACTGTAGTTTAAGGGTTCAATCTAGATCCCATGGAAATTCCAGAGGCAAAGTCTTCAGTGGAGAAAGCTAGAAAAACGTGGTGAAGAAATGAAGGCTGGAGATGTGATTAAAAGACAGTAACTGACAGCTCATGAACATCCATGGTGCATGAGTACTTCCTTTTCTTTGTTGATTTTTTACTTTTTATTAGCCATAGTCTTACTCTGTAGCCTGTGCTAGCATTACCATCATGGCAATCCTCTTGCACTATCCTCCTCTGGAATTACAGGCAGGAACTAACATACCCAGCAATGAGTTGCTTCTTATGGCTGGGCAAAGAAAGCAGTTTCCCGAAATGGCATATATTCCTGATTTAGATCCTATCAAGTCTTGAAATGGCAGCAGATTATTTATAATATCAGATTGCTTTATTTGGTGAAGCAGCCACAGGGATTGAGATGACTAACTCTATTTTGAAGGACATTTCATTGCAGTTTAAAATTCTAAAAGTCCAGTCTGAGAAATTGTGAGGGGAAGTAAGAGTCAATTGCTGAAATAAACCTCTTTGTTGTCCTATTGTAAGAAATTGCCGCAGCAAAATTTATCTTTCAGTTCACATCACCTAGCCTGTCAGCAACAATCAGGCTAAATTAGGATCTTCTATGAATAAACCATTGCTTACATGTTAAATGATCAAATATTCACTAGTGACTTAAGGGGAAATTATATTACGATGTATAAGTTAGCTTTTTCCCAGCCATGCTGTTATTATAAATTTGATACATTATGGTATAGTGAAAGCATAATTGATTGATTCAACATAATGTCACTAAGTAGCTGGAATTGCTTGGAACTTGCTATATAACCCAAAACTGACCTCTAACTCATGATCTTCCTGCTTGTACGTCTCAAGTACTGGATTACTGCATGCATTATCACATTATGCTTAAGCATGGTTTTGGTATTCACTGGCAACAGGAATGTGTGAGTTTTTATTGTGCTATTAAGCTGTTTTCCCTAATTTGCCAGTAAGATTTCAATATTTCTGAAGTAGACCTGTATTTCCTTTTCTTAAATTTTCCATTTCTCCATGGCTAAATGCTAGATTTTCTTGAGGACATACATAATATAATTCTGTGAATTTTCCATCTCTTTAAACAGTACAACTTGTAGTCCATGTCAGACACACAGTTTTGTTGAATGAAATACATAAAACAATGAGTGTTTGTTGTCAAAAACTCAACCACATGTTCTGGTTTTACTACAGCTTATGTCATAAATACTCCTTTCTTCTGTGTGAGCTTTGATATGCACTGGTTGCTTCTTTTTCCCAATTTGAAAAAAAAATGCCTATTTCTTCACAGTTTGAGTTATTGTGACAAAGTATTAGAGCCCAAATAACTTATATAAAATAGAGATTTGGCTTAGGATTCTGGAAGCTATGAAATCCAAATAATGTGCTCATCATCTAAGGGAATATCCATGCAGTATTGTAACATGTCTAAAGTGTCAATGAAAAGAGAAAAAAGAGCCAACCTGTTTTTATAACTTTATCTTTTGTGAATACAACATTTTGTAATTATATTACTCCTTGAACAAACCACCCCTTATATGACCATGTCTTAATAATTCTAAATGTCAATTAACTTAGACCTGGGTTTAATGTAGACAACTCATCTATAACTATCTGTAATGTGCTGTCAGCATTAAGGTCAAAATTACATAAGATAAAAAAGAATATCTGGAATAAGTATAATATATACATACTTCCGAAATGCACAACAAGGCATACTATATACAAAACATTCTGGCTTTAATGGGCAAACCAATTCAAAGTTAGAAAAATAAATTAAATTATGAAATGATAACATTGCTAGTAATTAAAATATGGTAGGTATTATTCTCAAGGCTTCACTAAATCCAAAAAACCTCAAATCAAACAAAATAAAACAAAACAAAAAACCAAAAAAGTGCACATCCCTTGTTAATTGATCTTCTTGAGTTTCATGTATCTACTTTGGGATGCCTATAAATTGAAGTATTCTTAGGTATAAAAAGAAAAATTCTAAGTTGATCATCTCACTGTTAGTGAAAAGGTCATAAATTTTCTCTTTTCATTTTAAAAGAGAATTATAAGAAAGTACCTTTGCTTGTCTTCCTGTTTGTTTGACAGTGTCTTGATTTTTAATATAAGCTTGGCTAGGAGTCATGACATTCCTCTTGCCTCAAACTCCTAAAGTCTTGAGATTCCATGGACAGCCATTATACTTGAAAGAAAAGCATTTATTAAAGCATGTCTGTTTAATAAATTTGCCTTTGTTCCCTTATTTTATGAACTCTCATGGGTAGTAGAGTTTCCAGCAAGATTCAGGGAAGGCAGAAGTAAATGTGGATTTTAAGAAATCACTTCTTGTATTATGAACTCTATTAGATTCTAATGAATTTTTATGACACTACTTGTTTAGTGTGCTTCTTTTCAAATTACTGCCAAAATTGCACCCAACAGAAGTAACTTAAATTACTTTGTATATAAGTGTGCTGATCTGTCACGATAAGGATAACATTAAGAGGATAAGATTAAAAAGGGCATATGGTACACCACAGTTGGCAACCAGAAACAGACAAATATTGGTGCTCAGCTCTTGATTTTTAACCCTAGCTTATTACACAGTGCTACCTACATTTGTGTTGGTGTCCTTGTGTTGATCTTTTCAGGAAACACCCTCATAGACACACTCAAGGGTGTGACTTACTGGCACTGTATCTCTTAATCCAATTGAGTTGACATTCAAAACTTAGCATCTCACTCATCATATAAGAAGCAATTGGAAAGATGGTTACTACAATTATGCAGAATGAAGTGGCTTCATGTGCTTTACTTGCACGAATCTGTAATTATTCTCTATGGACAATACTTAACATGTTGTTAGGTTGAGTAGTTACCAGAAAGATTTTAACTATTTCTACTTGCCTAGTCAGGAAGTCATACTTTTATATAAAGCGCTAAGGAAAGGTAATAGATTTGTCCTCTCTATTCATTATCTGATAAATGTACTAGTCATTAATACTGACAGTGTCAGTTGTAGACATTTACTAGAATTCCTGCTGGAGACTGAGCAGTGCTATTTACTTATTTTCTGAATGAGTACTGCATCCTGCCATGAAGCAATTTCATATTTCAGGGGAGTTTATTATCATTAGAGACTCTTTCCATATCTGCAGAATACTAGAGCTCATGTAGATTATTCAGAAATAAAATAATCAGGAGAAGAAAAGGTAGGGGGTTTTTTTTTGTAACTATTGAAATGATGTATTTAAATGTTATTCATAATGTAAATAACTAACAAACACTGTATCTCTCAATGATAATAATAATGACTGACATATAAGTACCACACGCTAACCGATTGCGCCACTGGAGCTCCGAATTTATGAAATTCTTGGGAAAATGGATGGACCTGCATGGCATCATCCTGAGTGAGGTCACACAATCACAAAGGAACTCACACAATATGTACTCACTGATAAGTGGATATTAGCCCAAAACTTAGGATACCCAAGATATAAGATACAGTTTGCTAAACACATGAAACTCAAGAAGAATGAAGACTGAAGTGTGGACACTATGTCCCTCCTTAGAATTGGGAACAGAACACCCATGGAAGGAGTTACAGAGACAAAGTTTGGAGCTGTGACGAAAGGATGGACCATCTAAAGACTGCCATATCCAGAGATCCATCCCATGATCAGCATCCAAACGCTGACACCATTGCATTCACTAGCAAGATTTTGCTGAAAGGACCCAGATATATCTGTCTCTTGTGAGACTATGCCGGGGCCTGGCAAACACTGAAGTGGATGCTCACAGTCAGCTAGTAAATGGATCACAGGGCCCCCAATGGAGGAGCTGGAGAAAGTACCAAAGGAGCTGAAGGGATCTGCAATCCTATGGGTGGAACAACATTATGAACTAACCAGTACCCCGGAGCTCTTGACTCTAGCTGCATATGTATCAAAAGATGGCCTAGTCGGTCATCACTGGAAAGAGAGGCCCATTGGACATGTAAACTTTATATGCCCCAGTACAGGGGAACGCCAGGGCCAAAAAAATGGGAATGGGTGGGTAGGGAAGTAGGGGGAAAGGTATGGGGGACTTTTGGGATAGCATTGGAAATATAATTGAGGAAAAGAGGTAATAAAACAAACAAACAAACAAACAAAATAATAATGACTGAGATCACTATCATCTTGAGTGAGGTAACCCAACCACAAAAGAACACACATGACATGCACTCATTGATAAGTGGATATTAGTCTCGAAGCTCAGAATCCTTCTTAGAAGGGGGAACAAAATACCCATGGAAGGAGTTACAGAGACAAAGTTCATAGCAGAGTCTGAAGGAATGACCATACAGAGACTGCCCCACTTGGAGATCCATCCCATAAACAACCACCAAACCCAGAAACTATGGCAGATGCCAACAAGAGCCTGCTGACAGGAGCCTGGTAAAGCTCTCTCCTGAGGGCCTTTGACAGTGCCTGGCAAATACAGAAGTGGATGCTCACAATCATCCATTAGACATATCACAAGGTCCACAATGAAGGAGTTAGAGAAAGTACCCAAGGAGCTGAAGGGGTCTGAAGCCCCATAGGAGGAACATCAATATGAACTAACTAGCACCCCTAGAGCTTTTTTAAACTAAACCACCAATCAAAGAAAGCATATGGTGGGACATGTGGCTCTAGCTGAATATGTAGCAGAGGATGGCCTAGTTGATCATCAATGGGAGGGGAGACTCTAGGTCCTGTGAAGGTTCTATGCCCCAGTATAGGGGAAGGCCAGGACTGGGAATGGGAGTGATTGGGTTGGGGAGCAGGGGAAGGGGGAAAGGGGAAAGGGATAGGGATTTATCAGCGGGGGGGGGGGGGGGGAGAGTAGGAAAGGGGTTAACATTAGAAATGTAAATAAGCCAGGTGTGGTGGCGCACAGCTTTAATCCCAGCGGGCAAAGGCAGGGGGATTTCTGAGTTTGAGGCCAGCCTGGTCTACAAAGTGAGTTCCAGGACTATACAGAGAAACCCTGTCTCAAAAAAAACAAAACAAAACAAAAATGTAAATAAAGGAAATATCTAATAAAAATGACAGAGATCAGTAAAAGAAAATTGCATCTTAAAAAGCATATATTTAAACAATATATATCTGCTTAAATATATACAGAAGTACTGAATGTGCCTCTGTGAAATTATCAGTCACTCAGTGTCTTACCAAAGTATTTACATTGCACTTATGTACTGTGAGAACTCCATTAATTAAAGTGTTTGTATTATCAGAAAAAAATATATTTTCCTTTCAGCATAATAACAAATTGTTACTCATTTTTTTATGAGACCCCGGCTTGAATATATAAACACTACTAGGTATCTACCACTAGAGAATCAATAGTTGAGGCACATCTTGAACAATGGAATCTCAGCATTAAAAAGAAAATCAATGAAAGACATAGGTATTTCTCACATACATATTGCTAGGTAAAAGCCATTCTGAAAGGTAGCACACTATATGATTTCAAATGTATGGCATTAGAGATCATTTCAACACCCCAAAATTGTTTAGCACAAACAATAAACTTCATACTGTAGTAAATAATATATCAGTGCTGGCCAGGTAGTGGTGCAGGCATGTAATCCCAACATTTAGGAAGACCACAACTAGTTTCTGGTCTACCTATAAATTCCAGCTAACTAGAGTGGGAGGTAAGGTTTCCAGGCCTTACTCCAAAAAAGATATCTATGAAAAAAAAAAGTGTGTTCTGCGTTGCTAATTTGAAACTGCTCCCCACCACAAAGAAAATCCATGACAAAATAATACAGCAAAACAAACACACTACAACAAAATCACTCCTTAGCTAGCCTAGCCTATAGCAAACCCGACACAAGATCTTAAGGAGCGTCCGAAGACATTAGGGTTCAGCAGGATGTTATTAGATAGAAGGATGCTGACTTTTCTGTAGATTCTCTACTCTGCTGGAGTAGGGGAGGAGAAGGGGCTTCTGAAGACTGATGCCCAGTCTCTTTAGTTATTGAAGGGAACACAGAATGTTTTTCTTTGCTCTTCCATTCCATTCAGATCAAAATAAAACCTTGGCATTGTCTAAGACAGCATATTAGGGAGTAGAATATTTTTAATTTAACAGCTTCTTCTTCTTCTGAAGTTTCTCATGATCTTCTTATGGCTGGGAACACATTCGGAATATAGCATGTTATCTTCCATTCCCGGTGCTTGGATAGCACAGGTTGGTAAGAGGAAGTGAAAATCCATCCTTTGGGGGAGATTCTGGAGCCCAGGTGTGACCTGAAAATGCGAGTGAACCCAGCCTTTCCTATCTGCAGGGCACTGCCTGTCATGGACAACACACCATCTGAATCCAAAAGTTTGTGACAGAAAGTCCTCTACAGAAGAGGGAAGAGGACAGGGATTCTCAGCCATAGGCTGAATAGCTCTCATACCTTTGATTCCCCAGGCTGCAAATATGGACCCCTGAGGTGAAGTTCCAATTTTCAGTACTTCACTTTCTTATTTTTTTTATTAGATATTTTCTTTATTTACATTTCAAATGTTATCCCCTTTCCTAGTTTCCCCTCCAAAACCCCCTATCTCGTCCCCCACTTTCCCTGATCCCCAACCATATTCCCAGTCCTGGCATTCCCCTATACTGGGGCATAGAACCTTCACAGGACCTTGGGCCTCTCCTCCCATTGATGACTGACAAGGCCATCCTCTGCTACATACAAGCTAACACAAGTCTTACCATGTGTTTCTTTGATTGGTAGTTTAGTCCCAAGAAGCTCTGGGCGTATTGGTTAGCTCATATTGATGTTCCTCCTATGGGGCTGCAAACCCCTTCAGCTCCTTGGGTACTTTCTCTAACTCCTTCATTGGGGACCCTGTGCTCTGTCCAATGGATGATTGTGAGCATCCACTTCTATATTTGCCAGGCAGAGCCTCTCAGGAGACAGCTATATCAGGCTCCTGTCAGCAGGCTCTTGTTGGTATCTGTCATAGTGTCTGGGTTTGGTGGTTGTTTATGGGATGGATCCCCACGTGGGGGCAGTCTCTGGATAGCCATTGCTTCAGTCTCTGCTCTGAACTTTGTCTCTGTAACCCCTTCCATTGGGTATTTTGATCCCCCTTCTAAGAAGGGTTCTGAGCTTCTGGGCTAATATTGCTTTCTACTTTTGCAACTGATTTGAGAACTGAGTCCTCTTAAGACTATCTTGTGTTTCTTGGGAACTGGCTTCATTCTGGCCTCAAGAGATATGTTGAAATGATCACATTCTCATTTAGAATATGAATATCTCTTAAGTCTCAAGTAAATCTCAACTTTCTTGCTACTCATAGTCAATTTATGATAATGATACAACTCCCAAAGAGTGTTCCAGGGCACATCATTAATAGAAGGCAGGGTGGCTGTCAGTAGTTGCTGGTTTAGTGTTTCTTGAGGGTTTGGTTTTCCCAGATGTCTGCAGAGGAAGTAATATTGGGATGTGGTCTATGGTTGAAGAAGCATTTGATTCCATAGGATGTTCTGTGGTAGGCTCCTCAATAAATGGGACCAGTGTTAAAACCACACTGTCTTCATCAAATTCATCCTCAAACTGGCTCTTGTCATAAGTCTCCTGGCCAGAGTATGATGTTTTTAAACACGTTTTGGAAAAGACAGAGGCAGCAGTCCGATGGATATTGGCAGCTCACTTGTGACTCAAGATTCTTAAGTCTAGGAAAGGCAGTAAAGATGTTTTTCTGTACGTAAACAAAGAGCAAGAACGAACAAACAAACCAGGTGTTCATCATTTGGAACTTTCTGACAAGCCGTGTATTTATGGCTTCGGCTTGCCTTCTACTGTTTTTTCTGTTTTACGCAATTATATCCTCCTATGAAACCGCTTACCCATGCTTTATTTAAACCAATATTGTCAAATTTTCACAGTTTGATATTTACTGGATCTTTATTTCTGAGATGTAAACTTTTCATGTTTCTAAAAAGTAATGTAACAAAATTCATTTTCATCAATTTACTCTGAATCACACCTGTAATTTAAATAACAGCCACTTCCAGACTGAATAAGTCCACTTATTTTTCAATAAAAATTAAATAAAACCATAATAGAATTACAATATCACCTTTACTTATATCCTGTATTAAACATGAAATTTTCTCTTTCATATTAAGCAAGTTGTAGTATTTGTATGTCATCAGTAATATCTAGTATGAACGTTGTAAAAACTATATAGTTAACTTCTTATAAAAGTTCCCTATTAAATATTACATACTGCTATCATTCCACATTGTGGACTTTTGGATGAAAATTGCCTACATATATTCACAGGAAGTCAAAATTATTGGAGGTATGAACTTGGAGGAAGGGTGACACAGGGCTTGGAGATTACAAAAGCTTGTACCAGGCCCAGTATCTCACTCTTTCCCTGCTGCCTATTGATCCAAATACAGAACTCTCAGCTATTTCTCCAGGGCAGTGTCTGTCTGCATGCCACCATGCTTCCAGATATGATGATAATATTACTGTCACTCTGAACCTGTAAGCCAGCCCTAATTTAATGCTTTCCTTAATAAGAGTTGTCATGGTCATGGTGTCTCTTCATAGCAATAAAACACTGATTAAGACACTCATTCTAACATACTCACCTGAAAAACAATGCACCTGTATTAGGTGTATCAGAGAACAGCAAGCTATTATAAAGTAATTTTTGTTTGTCAAACACTTTTCAACCAAAAAATGTATTTTCATATTTATTTAAAATATGCTAGGTAGTTTATAAGATCCTAAAATAGTTTTAAAGTTGCCCAATTATTACATATATATAAGAACCTAAGACAAAAGCATATTGGATATTTCAGGATTTCCTGCACTTGCTTCATTTCAAAGAATGTACACAGATTTACAGCTACTTCAAGGCAGAAAATTCAGTTTAGTGTCTACATTAAACTTCATGATGATATTTATTATTTAGTATAGCAATTGGACCTAAGTCTTGGGAAGGCTAGCCAAATATTCTACCTTTCAGCTATATCTGCAGCCTCTTCCTAACTTACCTCTGTTTTACAAAATTTTAGTCAGTGGAGCTAAAATTATTAATACACCTATTAGGCACCTCTGGATATGGGAACTTGGGATTATTATTATTATATGGGAACTCTGGATTATTTAGACTACTAGATATCTCTGATCCTGGTTGTGGTAACTCGATATAACCCAACAAATAGCACAAATCACCTGACAGTTAATCATTTCCGTTCTCAGCATTCTGAATGAAAGACAGAGATTTGCATCTTTCCACTGGAAAAACAGTTTTGTGCTTAAGATTCCTAGCTTCTCTGGAGATCTATAGGCTCAAGGACCTACATGTTGTGCTCCCAATGTGTGTGTGTGTGTGTGTGTGTGTGTGTGTGTGTGTGTGTACTACTGGAGACTGGATGAATGGTGTCACATATCTTCATGTTATCCAACAGCTATACTGATGAACTTTGGCCTGATACTTTATGTTTTTGTTTTTTTACCTGACATAGTAGTATGCTAAGTGATAAGGCTAGCCTCTAACTTAGAATCTTTTAGCTTAGTCTGTCACCTTGATAAGCTCCCATGAATTCATAACACTCAAAGTTCACTTTTTTAAAAAAAATTCATACAGAAAAAAATTGTTCAGAGAACTTTTGTCAGTATACGATCATGTTGTTTTCAATTTTTCTTTTATTCTCACAAGACAGTTCATAAGAGTTGCAGAGAGTGACAATGACTTTAGACATATTACTACCAGTTGGAATTTGATGCTTCATTTGTGTAGTATTTAAGTGAAGGTGTGTTGTGTAAGAAACATGACAATGGCTGATAATTATGCCATAAATGTTCCTTATGTAGTTCTTGGAAGATTATATAAACTGTTCCCCAGGCCTGGGCACGTGGCTCCATATGTGTAGTGCCTACTCTGCAAGCATGAGCTCCTAAATTTAGATCCCCAGAGACAGTCCAAAAAGGCAGGCATGAAAACATGTGCTTGTACTTTTCTGGTGGTGTAGGGTGAAGGACAGGTATATCCCTATAAATCATTTGATGCCCAAAATCAACTGGTTTCTTCAAGTTCAATGAGAACTGTCTCAAAACTAAAAGTGGAGGTCAGTCAAGGGTGAGTCTGACAGTGACATCAGAAACATGTGTGGCTGCTTGCACAAACATGTATGCAGGCCCACACTAGCAAATATGTACAACACACACAAAATAGTACACTTACAAAAAAGCGAACTAACACAGAAACTAGTGTTCCTATATCAGATGTGTTTGTGATTTGCTGTCCACACCACACACCACCCATCCCTCTTTCCCTCACACACTCACTTCTAAGCACATTTCAAGGTGTGTTGTGGTGCTCATTCTTGGTTGTCCATTTGACTACATCTGGGATAAAAACACAAGCCACGGTACACATCTTCTAATGCTGTGACTCTTTAATATAGTTCCTCATATTGTGGTGACCACTAACAATAAAATTAATTTTGCCGCTACTTCCTAATAGTAATTTTGCTGCTGTTGTAAATCATAATGTAGATATCTGGTATGGAGGATATCTGATATGTGACCCTCCTAAGAAGTATTCTTTGAACCCTAAAAGGGTCAAAGATCCAAAGGGTGAGAACTGTAGATAGATATTTGTCTTATCATTTCTCTTTCTATAGAGAAGACTATTACAATTATGAATTTAAGTAACGTGGGGTGCCATTTTGTGAGTAAGACCACAGCTGTGCCTTTGGGCATGGCTTTGTAATTTCTGGTCTACAAGATAATTTGCTATTAAGTGTTGCTTATAGGTCAGGCACCACATATGACCTGGTAAACACAATTTAATTTCAGACATGATCCACATTTTTATGAGCAATGACCAGGTCAAAAGTTTGTGAGTAAAATTATATTCATTTCTTTGTCATTGGAGAGTGGATCAAAGACCTTGCACAAGCTGAGCACATATTTAAGACAAAACTACAGCCACAAAGCATATTACACAAACAAATTTAAATACAGCTTGGGTCAGGGAACTTAGTTCATTAAAATATTTAAGGATATTAGATTGGTTTTATATTTAAGACAATGTAATAACCACACCAATTATAATTTTGAGTTCGTGGAAAATAAATAATATTTTTCACACTTTAAAAAACAATGTAGCATTTCACACTTTTCTCACAAATAAAGTTTAGTAAGTGTATGTGCAGGTGTGTGTGATGCACCTATCATAGATAAATGAAGAAGATCCTGAGAATGAAATTTTATTCTATATGATAAAAGAAAGCTAATGTAAAGGATAATTTTATTTAAAATAAAATTTTAAAGAATTTTAGCTACATTTCAATATGAACTATGTCTGAGAATAGCATAATATATACTTTATATGAAGAAATTAATTGAATCAATTTTAATGACACTAATACTCCTTTTAAAAAAGTTTTGAATATCCACTTCAATTTTATTTCCTAAAGGCATCACAATGTATAGTAGCATCATTTAAATTTTTCATATAATTCTAGTGACAGAATCTTTAAAGTATGAATTTTTAATATAGATAAACTCACTAACATCCCATTTAAGCAGTTGCTAGAGTGTCAAGCTTTTCTCTATAAACTAAGTCACATGCTTTTATAACATTATCAAATCTGAGCTGCATGTAAAATGAACCTTCGAATACCCTTATATTTTAGTTCATGTGGCGTCTTAGAATATTTCCCTGTGATTCCTGATTGGATGTCTAGTTCACACAGAGGTTTTTTTTATCTGATTTAATGTAACTGAATTTACTATGTATATCAAGGGAGATTGCAGAAGCCTGGCAAGTTGGTTTGTAAGTATACTATCTCTGAAGTCTCCAATTAAGAACTTCAGGTTATGAAAAAAAATCTTAAAAATAGTTGTTTATCTATGTTTATCAGTTTTGCAATGATAATTTTTATTGTAGCATTGCCAGCTAGAAGAATTTTCATAGACTTATAGGGGAGCCAACTGATTGTGCAGAAGTATATCTAAAATAAACAAGCCTCATAAACACATAATGGCAAAATTCTTCCCTCAAAGGCCTGTTCCTTCTAAGCAAATTATTTTTCTTCTGAAAATCTGTATGTTGTCTTTTAAATGAAGGACAACTCCATTGTACATTCCATGCACGGTAAGAAAAATCCACACCAAATTACTTCTTCAAACACATTTAAATTTGAAATAAATTCTTATTATCATCTGTGGCTTATTAACTTTTGTACATTTTTCAGTTTGTGTCTCAAGAGTATGAAGGGTATTTGTTTTTGCTGTGACTTTGTTATTGCTGTGACCAAGACCAAAATCTTTCCGTGAATGAAAGACTTTATTTTAGCTTATGGATTCAAAAGGTTCAAAATCTATGATGGTGGGCAGGCAGAGGCAGGAAGCTTAAGAGTTCTTCTCTTCAACATAGCGTGTAACAGAGAGAGAAAACTGGAAGAGGGAAGAGCCTAAAAAATCTCAAAACACTACTCCAGCAAGGTTAGACATACTTTCTGCACCAAGGCTGTATCCCCAATATCTCCAAATATAGTATAACTAACTGGTGCCAGGTTTTCTGGCTTAGGCCTGTGCTGGACATTCCTCTTCACACCATCACACTAATGGAGCCAAGGCACTTCTGGTCAAGTGACTAGGTAGTTTTTGTTCAACTGTATGCCAGCAGATCCATGGATGCCTTGATATATATATATATATATATATATATATATATATATTTCTGGATATGAAATCTCTAAGTGAATTATATACAACTTTGACTAATTTCAAGTACTTTCAAATGAAATAGAATATATACTTCATTGTTATCTTAAATTGCTTTAAATAATTCAATTTTTTCAAGAAAGAAGTAAATTTCTTTCTTTCTTTCTTCCTTCCTTCCTTCCTTCCTTCCTTCCTTCCTTCCTTCCTTCCTTCCATCCTTCCTTTCTTCTTTCTTTCTTTCTTTCTTTCTTTCTTTCTTTCTTTCTTTCTTTCTTTCTTCACTTTCTCCTGATCTCCCTTCTATTTCCTCACATGTCCTCACATTCCTACCCTTGCAAGTTGCTCCCCCATTACTCCCTCTTGTCACTCAAAGAAGGGGAAGTTCTTGTTTTCCCTGACCTGAGTCATCTAGGACTAACAGCATCCTTTTCCACTGAGGTCAAATCTGATAGTCCAGCTAAGGAAAGGAGATTCAATCTCAGCCAACTGAGTCAGATACTATTGCCACCAATCTAATCAAGAAGAGATCCAAATGAAGACTAAACAAATTTGTAAGAGGTCTAGGTCCAGCTTCTGCTGTGCTCTTTGGTTGGTGGTTAGGTCTCTGTGAGCTCTCATCAGCCCATGTTAGTTGACTCTGTAGGTTGTTTTGTGGTGTCCTTGACCCTTCTGGCTAGCGGAATTCTACCTCAACTCTTCCACAAGACTTCCCCAAAAACTGAATGAAGTTTCTTAGGAGAAATTGAGGTTATATTCCTGTATAATATTTCCTTGAGCAGAGGACTGATGTAGGGCAGTGGAGCTGTGGGCAGACAAAGGAATTCAGGAACAATAGGAACTTAGTTCAGACACTCTCTTTAAGTAACATTAGTCAATAAAGTACCAGGTAATAAGTGAATAAATAGTTTAGAATTTACATTTCCCTGTGTAGATATGCTTGCTTTTATAGATCACTTGTTCATGTGCATGTTCTTTCCTAATTTTGCATTTTAAATTACTATAAAACTTTTATGTCACATACATTAGTGTTAATAACAAGTGGATACTCATTGTATATGTTCAAATAAAGGATTTTTGAAGTAATGTTCCGTTTTTAAACTCTCAAAACTTACAAATTACAATAGTTAATGTATAACTATTATGGTTCTTAGAAGCAAATTTGTATCTTTTATGAATCTGATCTGGATTTTACTTATTTATAATGATGTATTCGCTGAATAAGAATTTAGCAAGTTAATGTTTTTATGTAACTATGATACTCAGATGATAAAACAAACTACAGAAATATTTTGAAGTTTTTCTTAAGTTATCTGATTGTTTTGGAGAAAACAATCAGAGGATGATATGATTAAAGAACTCAGATGGTTGAGAAGAGGGAGAAAAAAAAGCTTAAAATACAACCTTAAAAATACTCAAACAAAATACAGAAATTAATTTCAAGAAGATGTTAACAAAGTCTATTTCACTCGGAAGCCCTAGTATGCCCTGAGGGAAAATGAGCAGTTGAATTTAGGAACATTCAGCTGAAATGCCATCCCTTACTTCATGAAACTATTTCTGTTCTTTCACATTTATCTTGCTTTTAACAATATGAAATACAAATTTAAGACTAGTTAGAAGTCAACTGTGATGACAAAGACCTGGAAACTAGTGCCTGAGGTATAGCTTACAATTTTTTAAATAACATTATTTAGTTTTTCTTTCTGTGTGTGTGTGTGTGTGTGTGTGTGTGTGTGTTGTTTATATAACAATCTTTGGACAACAAAATTTTCAGAACTTGGCTCTATTTCCAATGCCAGGGACCTGATGGTGAAATTCATATTGTCATGTTCAGTAGCAAGTATCCTTACCTTCTGAGCCATCATGTCAGCCGGTGAATTTATATATATATATATATAACTTGATAAAACATATGAAAGATCTGAGAAAACAAACAATGGAACTGAGAAAATCATGTAGGAAACTGATTCTCCCATCATCATACAGCAGAATATCTGGTTATCTCCTTTGATCAGATTTTAAGGTCTGCCTGTCACCAGATTCAGGGAACTTTTCATTCCATCTCACCCAAGACTGCCATCAGGATATTACTGCTACTCTTTAGTGTTATATACTATCACTTTCAGTGGCCTATTAGTCCTCTCTAGTGTCTAGATCTCTCTCTCTCTCTCTCTCTCTCTCTCTCTCTCTCTCTCTCTCTCTCTCTCTCCTCCCTCCTCCCTCTCCTTCCCTCTTCCCTCTCCCTCCTTACTTATCCCTCTTTTCTCTCTCTCAATATCTTGTTGCCTAGGTATTGAATTTAAGTATTACCTCTATGTTTTTCCTCAAATCTCAGTTGTTCATGTACAAATATGAAGTACAGGTAAATAAAAATTACATTGAATAAAATAATCAAATAGAATTGTAGAATAGTTTAAATGCATAAGATTCAACATATGTTTTTCAAGTTTAATACATTTATCTCTCATTTGATTATTATATATGTTAACAACTACAGACCTAAAATATATTTTAAAGTAATTGTATATTTACTAGAAGGCATCCACACATGGACCTTAGAAAGATCAGGATTGCATAGCTGGACTATGTAACTCTGTCCTCGAGGAGAAAACAACAACTGCAACCACAAATCCCACAATTACCACTACCACCACCACCACTACACCACCACCACCACTACACCACCACCACTAACAACAACAACAAAAACAACAGCAACAGCAAAACCAAAGAAATAGTAGGAAACTTTTAAAATCTAAGGTTGTTTTTCTAACATTTGTTTTATGTATTGATTTTGGAAGCAATTGATATAATTCAGGGAAAATTTAGAGAATTTCCACTAACTGTTGATGTGGGCTATCATATAAAATGTGGTAATGTATCAGCACACAATCATAGAAACAAATGAATCATTTTATTTTAAACACTGATATAATATGAGTTTATAAAGAATTTTTGTAAAAAAAAAAAAACCCAGGTTTCATTTGTTTTGTTTTGATTTTAATACTTGCCTTTCTTATTGAACAATAAATGTAACGTTTGGTGAATTTTTACCTCTTGTTACAAGAAAAACATGATGTTTCATGGTTTTTACACTTCTTAATTAGCTTTTTGAGTGTAGGTATGACAGGAAGCATTAATTCATAGTACTGTTATGTTAATGTGAACACGTGTATTCAGATAGACACTGATTAGTTTTTAAAAGATTGGTCTAGAAAGTTTCCACATTGGACATATTAATTAGCACAGCACTATTCAATCATCTAGGAAACATAATAATCTTAAGTAAATTTGAAATTGTTTTGTCTCTTCTAATGGGATGAATTCTCTCCCTGTGAGTGGCATTTGGGGGTATGACAAATGAAGATGAACTACACAGATGATCCTTACTAAATAATGTTGAGTCTTACTTTCAAACTTAGAATGACTGAACAGTGAATAGTGCATCTTCTTAATTTTCCATATAATTAAAATAAGATGCTTTTTAATGAATTCTGCTTATCAGTGTTCCACACTTCTAAGCCTTAGTCATGGATCTGTTTGTTCAGGAAAAGTTCACAATAAAGCATTTACTTAAAAGGAAGGAAGGAAGGAAGGAAGGAAGGAAGGGAGGGAGGGAGGGAGGGAGGGAGGGAGGGAGGGAGGGAGGGAGGGAGGAAGGAAGAAAGAAAGAAAGAAAGAAAGAAAGAAAGAAAGAAAGAAAGAAAGAAAGAAAGAAAGAGAGAGAGAAAGAAAGAAAGAAAGAAAGAAACAATCCCCCCGCCAATGAGATATATCAATTCCAAATTCCCATCCCACTGGCAGAATTGGGGGAAATCTCACTGCTTCTTGATGTAAGGACAAGCCTGGAGGCTGTGAAGTTCAGAACCGCATATGGAGGGATAGCTCCTATTGCTTTCCCTCATGAATTCTACATAGTATGGTACAGTTCAATGACACTTACTTAATGTGT
Source organism: Mus caroli (assembly GCF_978045245.1). Classification (NCBI taxonomy): domain Eukaryota; kingdom Metazoa; phylum Chordata; class Mammalia; order Rodentia; family Muridae; genus Mus; species Mus caroli. The sequence goes on along the minus strand of NW_028227262.1, from coordinate 86,565,132 downwards.
TCATGCACAGCTCTGTTAAGAGTTTCCTAGGCCACTCTCCTTATAAATAGCTGAAAGCTCTATTAGACTTAACAGAGTACTTGGAGTAACGATGTCATTCTCTCAGGTAAATTATTGGATTAAATTAATCAGGTTAAACAAACATTATTTTCTATTTAGCTATATAGCTCATGACCAGGATTATCACCGACATCTTCATTAATTTTCTATTGAACCATTGCTCTAGTTTGCTCTACTTCTACCTCAGCTCTACGTACTGCTATATTTTCATCTTTTTGCCAAATTAATGAGAGATTAGTATATAGTACAACTGAGACCCTAGGACGGCAACGTAATACTCTAACCATTCACAAAGTGGTGATGCAAAACACTTCAAGTCAACGTTAATGTGAATAGCACAATAGAAATGATAAAAAATATCCTTTATCCATGAGATGGAACACAAAAAAGAGGAGTTTACTTTAGTTACAATTTTTAACATTTAATAATACTTACAACAGTTCTGTTTCAGGGAAACACAGTTCAATCATACATTTTATAGTATTTCAATGTTGGTTGCTGTCAAGTGCTTTTATTTTATTCATGTACTTTACATAAAAATCACACAGTTTAAATAGCACATTTCGCTAATTGCTATTAGAAATTATGTTAATTGATTCTGAAAAACTAATCACATTTGCTTATCAGGTGCACATTATGCTCTGTTGTGTTACTTTTATATTTAATTTGTTAATATTTTTCTAAGCAAACTTTCCTCAACGCTTATAAGTTATGATAACTTTGTTTTCTTCTCACTATTGCTTTATATGAGCATTAAGGAAATGTCAACCTGTGACTCAAGGGATACTTCCTCTGTCTCTACTTTGGGAGCAATTATAGAGATTGTAAATCAGTGTAAAATATAATCAACCATTGAAACTGGAAGTCATTTTTCTATTTTAAGATTATTTACTTTACTTATTCAGTAGAAACAGATACACATATTGTTTCAAAGGAATAGTTTTGGCAGATTTTGTCTTTTGCCGACGTGATCTATTTTATCTATGTTTCCAGTTACCAAATTTGTAACTGCGGGCCTGTGACTATTTTTATTCCTTTAACATTCATTGGATCTGAAGTTATTCCTTTTCATTTGTAATGTTAGTAATTTGTTTCTCCAGGCTTGCATCTTCTTATGTTAGTGGGTGGTCCTTTGATTTTAAGTTTTGTTGTCATTGTTGTTGTTTTGTTTTTTTTTTTAAGATGTAACTGTGCCTGTTGATTTATATGTATCTCATTTCAACAATTGTAACATTTGTTCATTTATTTTCCTTAATTTGAATTTATTTTCTTCTTCATATACTAATCTCAGGCAGGTCTTTTGTAATTGATTTTAGGTCTTTGTTGTTTGTTCTTTTCTAATATATTGTTTAAATGAGATAAAAGTATATACTGCTATGTCTGCATTTCACAAATTGCAGAAGTTTAATTTTCTTTTCTACCAGTTTTAAATGGGATTAATTTCCCTTGAGATTTCTTTTTTGTCCCATGTGTTTTATGTAAGCATGCAATTTAGTCTCCAAGTATTTAACAATGTTCCAATTACCTTCTTATTAATTTTAGTTTGATTTCTTTGTGGACTGAGAATAGACATTAAATGCTCTCTTTTGTTTAAAATTTGTTAAGGTGTATTTTCTTGCCTATAATGTGGTTTTATTTAATAAGTATTCCTTGTGAACTTGAGAAGAAGCTATACTTTTCTGTTATTGGCTATAGTAATCTGCAGATGTTAATTATATTCATCTGAATACTTGAGTATTTGATTTTCTCTTTGGCAAATCAAAATCTAATACTGTTGGTGGTTGTCCCAATTTGTCAATTTGTAATATGCTTTTACATTCTATCCAATTTCATTTTATAATAATGGTTTCCAACTCTATAGGAAGTGCAGGAAATATGGTGAATTGCCTTTCAAAACACTAACATCACAGAGAGAGAGAGAGAGAGAGAGAGAGAGAGAGAGAGAGAGAGAGAGAGAGAGAGAGAGAGAGGGAGAGAGAGAGAGATAGTTTTATTCATATTTTTCTCAATTAAAAATAAGGATAATAGGCCAGGCATGGTGGCACATACCTTTAAGCCCATCAATTGGGAGGCAAACGCAGGTAGATCTCTATGAGTTCAAGCCTATCTCATCTACAGAGTGAGTTTAGGACAGCCAGGATTACATGGAGAGACCCTGTCCCAAAAAAACAGAATCTAAAGGGGTGGGGAAGGACTCAAGAATGGAATACTTTAGTCTTTCACTAATGTGCTTGCTCCCATTATTCAGAGTCAGGTTTCTGGCCTCTATTATTTTCATTTTGCTTGATAAAATTAGTTTCCAAACAGTTTGGAGAAGGTAGATCTAATGACCACAAATTAATTCAACATTTTGTGTTCCTGAGATGATCTTCTTAATTTTTGCTTAAATTTTGAAGGTAATTTTTCTCACCTGTACTTTCAGGTCAATGTGAAAATTATTCCTCTCAACACTTGAAACATTTCACAGTGTGTCTTGTTTATTTGTAAGATGTCAGACATGATTTTTCTTATTGCTCCTGACTAGAAGGCAAACTCTCCCTGTGTGGCTGTGAGGCTATTGTCACTAGATTGATTTCCCCTCTCTGAACCATTACAATCCAAAAGAAGATTGTTTGGAGGCATCCTGCTTGATATTCCGTGTGATTCTGCATCAAATGTAACTGAGTCTCACATGAGTTTGGGGGACATTGTTAACATGCTTATCTTATATATGTACTCCATTTTTTTCCTTTCTTAATCATTTTCTTACACATACTACAACTTTTATTGTTGTCCCATGGTTCTTGGAAAATCATTCTTATATTTTTATGTTTTTTCCCATGTTTTGAGGATCTACAGTTTTTTTTTTTTATTTATTCAAAGCATCAGGCTCAGTTTTTCTTCATTCATCCACAATGTTGAATCCATTAGTCATTCTTTCTATTAGAAAATTTTGTCATATGCAGTTTCTTCTTGTTGTCATTTGCAGTCTCCATTCCTCACCTTTAATTTCCCATCTGCTTTGATTTCATGTTAATTTTATCCTAAACAATTTCTTGTATATTGCTATTTTCAGCTTTGCTTTAAAAAAAGATCCCTAATTCATATTTCATTATTCCTACATTCTGGTTTGCTCTACTAAATTAAATTTAGTTTCTCTAAGTAAGTTTTGTAAGTTTCAGGGGTAAGGTAGATATTGTTTATTGGGTGAAATGACATTCCTGCCAATGTCAAAAGTAGACATTTATGTATATAGTAATAAAGAGTAAGAAAGACAATATAATAGTCTATGATAAGATGCTAATCAATTAGTGACTCCCCCCCCCCAAAGACCACAGTTTGTTTTTTCCCTCCACTTTACCTGCACCTGGGCAGACTGAATGCCAGAGTTAGCTAACTGTCTTTGATAGATTATCTGATAAACTACAGCTGCATAAATTCTTGAAACCAAAGCCCGGCTTGGTGGCGCATGCCTTTAATCCCAGCACTCGGGAGGCAGAGGCAGGCGGATTTCTGAGTTCGAGGCCAGCCTGGTCTACAAAGTGAGTGCCAGGACAGCCAGGGCTACACAGAGAAACCCTGTCTCAAAAAACCAAAAAAAAAAAAAAAAAAAAAAAAAAGTTCTTGAAACCAGCGTTTCCTGTGGCAGGTCCCTTGATGAGATAATGCCACAATGAATTTCCTAACATTTCCTTTGCCTCCACTTACCCAGAAAAGAATGGACTTTGGACAATCCAACCTGAAAATGCAATACAGTGCCTGCACATATCATCCATTTCCCCCCATCTTCCAAGTTTGCTCCCTGGCACAACTGGCGGTTATCATGTAGAAGAATGTGAATTGATCCATTCCTATCTCCTTGTACTAAGGTCAAATCTAAGTGGATTAAGGAACTCCACATAAAACCAGAGACAGTGAAACTTATAGAGGAGAAAGTGGGGAAAAGCCTAGAAGATATGTGAACAGGGGAAAAATTCCTGACTAGTACAGCAATGGCTTGTGCTGTAAGATTGAAAATCGACAAATGGGACCTCATAAAATTGCAAAGCTTCTGTAAGGCAAAAGACACTGTCAATAAGACAAAAAGGCCACCAACAAATTGAGAAAGGATCTTTTCCTATCCTAAATCAGATAGGGGACTAATATTTAATATATATATATATAAAGAACTCAAGAAGGTGGACTCCAGAAAATCAAATAACCCTATTAAAAAATGGGGCACAGAGCTAAACAAAGAATTCTCACCTGAGGAATACTGAGTGGCTGAGAAGCACCTGAAAAAATGTTCAACTTCCTTAATCATCAGGGAAGTGCAAATCAAAACAACCCGAGATTCCACCTCACACCAGTCAGAATGGCTAAGATCAAAAATTCAGGTGACTGTAGATTCTGGCGAGGATGTGGAAAATGAGGAACACTCCTCCATTGTTGGTGGGAATGCAAGTTTGTACAACCACTCTGGAAATCAGTCTAGCGGTTCCTCAGAAAATTGGACATAGTACTACCGGAGGATCCTGCAATACCTCTCCTGGGCATATATGCAGAAGATGTTCCAACTGGTAAGAAGGAAACATGCTCCACTATGTTCATAGCAGCCTTATTTATAATAGCCAGAAGCTGGAAAGAACCCAGGTGCCCCTCAACAGAGGAATGGATACAGAAAATGTGGTACATTTCCACAATGGAGCTATTAAAAAGAATGAATTTATGAATTTCCTAGCAAATGGATGGACCTGGAGGGCATCATCTGCGTGAGGTAACCCAATCACAAAAGAACTCACATGGTATGTATTCACTGATAAGTGGATATTAGCCCAGAAACTTAGAATACCCAAGATATAGGATACAATTTGCTAAACACATGAAACTCAAGAAGAACGAAGACCAAAGTGTGAACACTGTGCCCCTTCTTAGAAAACACCTATGGAAGGAGTTACAGAGACAAAGTTTGGTACTGAGACGGAAGGATGGACCATATAGAGTCTACCATACAGGGAGATCCATCCCATAATCAGCCTCCAAACGCTGACACCATTGCATACACTAGCAAGATTTTCCTGAAAGGACCCAGATATAACTGACTCTTGTGAGACTATGCAGGGGCCTAGCAAACACAGAAGTGGATCCTGACAGTCAGATATTGGATGGATCACAGGGCCCCCAATGCTAGAAAAAGTAACCAAGGAGCTAAAGGGATCTGCAACCCTATAGGTGGAACAACAATATGAACTAACTAGTACCCCCTGGAGCTCATGTTTCTAGCTGTATATGTATCAGAAGATGGCCTAGTCAGCCATCAGTGGAAAGAGAGGCCCATTGGTCTTGCCAACTTTATATGCCTCAGTACAGGGGAATGCCATGGTTAAGAAATGGGAGTGGGTGGGTAGGGGAGTAGTGGGGGAGGGTATGGGAACTTTTGAGATAGCATTGGAAATGTAAATGAAGAAAATGCCTAATGATAATAATAATAATGATGATGACAAAAAAGAATAATATATTCTCACTCTCATTGCCAATCTACAGCATGACATCAGTTAAATTTCATTTTTCTTACCCCAGTAGTATCTATCATGGGATCATTTGTGAGATTTTGTTGTGAAAACTGGAATTTTCTGTTAGTTTTCCTTATTGAAGGGGTAGTTCTTCACCATCTGGCCTTATTATTTTTATAGACCCAAGAGACATTGATTTTTCAGTTCATCCTTTTAATTTTGTTATGATAGCCTGGCAACTTGTAAGTTCCTTACATACTAACCAAGAAACTACAACTTTGTCTACCCTCAAAAATAGAATTATACTTAAAGGATACTGACAGCTTCCTTAGAGGAAAACCAAATCTTATTAATCATTACATTTCTGTGCCTAGAGCAGAACTGATATTAATGAAAATTTATATAAGAGGTAAAACAATATGAATGATCTGCCAATGCTATTCTTATATTAGAATTCCAGTAGATTATAATTACTCTGCATGTTTGCAAGACGAATTTTAGCCTTCATACCAGGTCTTTATGAGAAAGAATCCAAGGCACTTTTACCAAACTTCCTTCAATAACTAAAAATAATTTGTCATACTATTTACTTTACTTACTATTGAGTCTCATAGTTTGCCTGTGTTTTATACCTTTGCACAAATTACACAAAATTATTCTATATTAAAATAAAACAACAAACAAATATTTTTTCAAAATTTATTTGGACAGGCACTGGTAGGACTTTTGTTATATTATTTAATTTGTATGACAATTACTGAGAAGACAAATGCAAAATAAGAATCTGTAAGTATTTCAAGTTAACATATATTAATCTATTATTTTATGCATAAGCTGATGTTTGAAAAATATTACTATGTATATCATTAGTTATTTCAAGGTTTGTCATATAACTCTTTTTAGAGGTTTGGGTAAAGTTTCTTTAACTTTTAGGACATATACTTTCCAAGATAGAGAACCTAGTACAAATTTTGTGATAAACAAGGATAGTAGGGCCAACGCCTAACCTGTAGCAAGCCTCACTGAACAGCTTTATTCACAAGATCTCAGATATCCTTAGATATCTCTTAGGATTTTATTGTACACCCAAGTTCAAACCAGATGGACACTAACATAGAAACCTACAGACATGATTAAAGAGAGAAACTTCCTCACACTCGACTAGGCACAAGTTGGGCTTGTTTAGTACCTTTTATTTTTATTTACCTTTGGTCTTTATTGCTTTTATTGAAAATAGATGTTTCTTCTCACAAAATATGACCTGATTACGGTTCCCCTTTCCTCTTTTTCTTCAGTACTTCTGCACCTCTTCTCCTATCTACATCGACTTCATTTTGTTTCTCATTAGAAAACAAAATTTGAAGAGATAAAAATATCACATAATATGATATGATATGGTATAATAATAAACTATAATAATATGAAACAGAAACTAATACACCAGAGTTGAAAAAGATAAACAGAAGAAATGAGCCCAAGAGAAGGCACAAGAATCAGAAACTCACTCATCTGTCCACTAAGAATCCTCATGAAAATATTACACTGGAACATATAATGTATGCACAGAGTGCCTGGAGCAGGTCCATGCAGGCCTGGTGCATGCTGCCTCAGTCTCTGTGAATTCATATGAGTATTGGTCATGCTGATTTAGCGATCAGTGTTTTGTTGGTGTTTTTTATCCCCTGTGGCTTTTACCCTCTTTCCACCTCCTCTTTCCACCTCCTTTCAACAGGGTCCCTGAGAGGAGAGGTTAGGGCTGAGTCCTCCAATGTCTCCCACTCTTTGTATAATGTCTGGCTGAGAGTCTGTATTATTTCCCATCTGCTGCAAGAAGTTTCTCTGATAATGACTGAACTAGGCACTGACCTTTGAGTGTAGCAAAATATTAACAATAGTAATTTATTGCTACTTTTATAAAAACTAACAGTGATTCCCTTGATTATTAATCTCTGGTCTATTTAGTATCTGGTTCTTGGCCATCCATGCAGTGTCAGGTTTAGGTCCTGTAATTGGAGTGGGCTTTAAGCCAAATCAAATATTGTCTGGAAACGCCAAGCTTTGTGCCAACATTTCATTAGCATATCTTGCAGGCAGAGTAGTATTGTTGATCAAAGACTTTATGGTTTACATATCTATTTTGATAGTGTTCAGAGTACTTTCTTGTACTAAAAAATGCAAAACACAGGGATGGAAGGTCTATGTATGCACCAGCTCAACTTCTCCATATTCAGTGATTTGTGTAGGTGTTGTCCCCAGCATGGGGGTCTTGTTGTCAGTATCAGAAAGTAGCCTATAACAAAGAACTTGGGTTGTCTGGGATTTCCATAGTACCCTCTTTGACCAACAACTCAATTGCTTTAGAATATTTTTTAATATTAAATTTATCTTGTGAATGGAAAAGTATATATAAAATTATTGTGAATTTGTATAAAATGTATAAATATACATTTTATGTATGTTTATAAATTAGGTCTCAATTTAAATCTCATCTTCTGAACACAGGATTTTCAGAGTTTTAACATGGAACTAATAATTTATCAGTTGAGAATTCCAAGGGGGAAAAAATCATTGCAGCCTCCTATTTTCACTCTGCCTATTAATGACAGTTTCTTTTGAAAATGAACTTATTTTCGCTCAGTGTGCTTAGCAATATTATTTCTTCCACTTCAACATTATTATGTATTAGAATAAAATAGAGGTAAAGGAACAAATAAGTTTTTAAGTAGCACAGTATTAGAAAATTCTGAAATTGAAATCAAACTTGGGATTTTTTTCCCAATGTATGTTATGAAGATGCAGAATAAACAACTAAATTCTAAACAAAAAATGTATTTAGATTTTTATTACACTGAATGAATTTGCTCAGTTGACTAAAGTACCTTAAAACTTCCAGAGTGTCATACATCCATAGACAAATTAAATTTTACATAATTTTGCTGAATGTTTATGCAAAGTCTGCAAGCTGATATACTTGACACATGATAACATTCAGTCATTTGTTATAAAATTCAACTTTTAAAAGTATATTGCTTAGCAAACATTATACTATGTGGAAGGACATACAAAAGGAAAAGACATATAAAAGAACAAGATAGGCATATCCCATATCTTAAATGAATGTAAAATGCTAATTGATGAAAGTGATGATTGGTAAACTGTCACACAAGTAGATTACTGTGTAATGACTTAGGTTTGCTGTCTAATTCTCTCATTTGAGGTGCATAATAATGAGTATAAGATGGACATTTTCTGACTCTTAAAGTTTCCTACATATTGTATTTCTATACATATCTAAATGACAAGAGAGAACTACTCACTTCCCAAGGTGAAGATCTTGGAGAGAACAATTGATACAGTAAAAGTGGAAGCTAAGAGGCTGGCTAAGGATCTGCTAAGGATGTTAAAGCAAAGCAAAAACAACTTTTTCCGGCATTCCATGACTATTAATTGCAGAAGAACTTTAATGTATGCCCGTCTTATAACTGCTTCTATGTCTTGATTTCAGACATAATGAAGTTCTTTCATCTAAAATTGTCTCCTCCTTTGAAATTTCAGCTGAAGTTTTTATTTATTTATTTTCCATAAAATACCACCCACTTCATTAGATTTTTCCATGTGTTTTCATAAATATCTATTATACTCATTAATATTTATTTTCATCTATTAACTTCTCTATTAGTTTATATTTTCACTTTAGTTATTGTGCTCAATTTGAGCTTTCCATGTTCTGTTCATTAGAATCTGATATATTTTACTGACATTGCATTTTTTTCTGGACTTATTTGTAATTTGCCAACTAATTGCCGTTTATCTTCTGGTATTAATTTTTTATTAGATGTTTTCTTCATTTACATTTCAAATGCTATCCCCAAAGCCTCCTATACACTCCCCCTGCCCTGCTCCCCAACCCACCCACTCCTGCTTCCTGGCTCTGGCATTCCACTGTACTGAGGCATATGATCTTTGCAAGACCAAGGGCTTCTCCTCCCACTGATGGACAACTAAGCCGTCATCTGCTATATATGGAACTAGAGACACAGCTCTGGGGGGTACTGGTTAGTTCATATTGTTGTTGCACCTATAGGGTTTTAGGCTCCTTTAGCTTCTTGGGTACTTTCTCTAGCTTCTCCATTGGAGGCCCTGTGTTCCATCCAATAGATGGAACATCCATTTCTGTATTTTCCAGGCACTGGCATAGCCTCCCAAAAGAGAGCTATATCCAGGTCCTGTCAGCAAAAAGTTTCTGGCATATACAATAGTGTCTGGGTTTGGTGGTTGTATATGGATCCTAATGTGTTAGATTCTACCACAAAACACACTTTCTTCAAAGCATCCTTAATGTTGGCTATCAATGTCTGTCATTGAGCATCCATGTTCAGTTACTTGATAGTTTGTTTTCTCCTATTATAATTAGAATTAAATAATCTATTAGAAGGAAAAGACTCAATACATGTCTCTATTGTCTAATGAATAAACAGTATTGTTTGCCAGTTATATTAGCTGAGATATTCAGTTGAGTTTAGAAAGAAAAGTATAAATATGTAATTTGTCTGTGAAATTCTAATATTAAAGATAGTTGTGTGAAAACAAATGTCCTAAATTCTTTCAGTAGATATAGAATCAGAACAGAATCTATATGTGGGGCATGAATAAACTATATAAGCTAGGGCAGGACCTACTTGAGAGGGAAAGCTATTTGAATGCATCTGTGTTACTAAGTTACCTCAGTTTGATTCTGGTGCCCTTATTTTTTCATATATTGGAATGTTTCTTATTTGGAGCAGAGTAAAATAGAACTTTGCACTTACAGAACATATTTCTTCAGAAAGGTCATTGTGTGCTTCAAACTCATTAATCCTCACAGCATCCCTCGGGGTGTGTAACATATTACTTAGGTAAAGAATTTTAAAGCTGAGTTGTATAAACAATTGTATCCCGTCACACTGAAATAAAGTAGTTAAACCTTCAGTTAACACACTGCGCATGCATACCTTTTTAATGCCATATTATTTCCATGAGAGTAGTTGAGTATTCCAGATAACATATCCATCAAACACATTGCTAATAACACAAGGTGGTTAATCTGTTAAAAATATATTTTTTATATTTATCAAATATATGAGTTCTCAAGGAAAACACTTTTATGTGTGTGTCTTTTAACTTAGTACTGAATAAGAAATTATACCCAGGGCAAAGAAATTCTGGAATGCTATTGCCTACTTTCATTTAATTTAGGAAGCTCAATGGAAAAAAAAAGAAACAAAACACTTTGAAGTTCTGATTGTAAATATGTGAATATTATTTCTACCCAAAATATATGTGAATTTTCTACTAGATTTTTTGTTCCTTCCAAAATGAGTATATCTGACCTGATATTAATGAAATTGGGAAACATGTGAAATGTAGTGGAAATTTTGGCACAAGCATTCTGAGGAATATAGGGGCATTTCAGTACAATTTTTCATTAAAAATAAAATTAAAGTGTAGGTATAAATACCTCTAGATTATGAATTAATAATTACTTCATGAACTATATAATATATAAAGCTGTTGAGCTAATTCCATTATTTTTAGGAGATTTTAGGATATTGTGCATTTCATACTTTTCATTTAAATGCACATTCTAAGTGCTTCAAGTTTCTTCTTTTTCTAATACCTTTTATCTTTTAAGATTGTTATAATTATTTTCCTCCTTTTCCTCCCTCCAAGTCCTGTGTACTTCCTGTCTATTCTCTTGGAAATTCATGCCTTCGTCTTCAATTTTGTTATATACAAATAATATATATATATATATATATATATATATATATATATATATATATATATTTGGATGAGTGTGTATTCCTAAAAACATTAAGTAGAACCTCTCAGTCTATGTAATATTGCATGTAAAGACGGTTTCAGGAATCACCATTCGGTAGTGACATGCTCTTCCCAAGGTAAGAAAATTTCTTCTGCTCCTGTATTCCTTGATTGCCTGAAGCTTTCTGTTCCTCCACCCCTGCTAGCTTCCATCCACTTTCACAGGTCTATATGTCTCATTCTTCTTTGTCTCATGTTTAGGGAGCTATACTGGAGGTGATGCTTCATGGATACTGTTTCTGAAATTTCTTGGAGATACAATGGCACAGCACATTACTGTTCCCCTATCTCTTATAGACATTCTAGCTCCGCATTTTGACTGGTTGTGTTTTTCTATAACATTATAACTGCATTTAAGATCTGCTCACCAAGAGGGAAATCATTCATGTTACAGAAACCTTACCAACTACTTAGGGATAATGCAATCGGGATATTAGAAGAAAAACCTACAGTTACCACTTTACCAAACAAGCATAATCCCTAACTACATTCTAAATATTTGTCCTTAAACACACAGATAAATACAATTGTATCCCTCATCAAGGAGCCTTCTCTTCATTAACCTTTAAATGAGAACAACTCAGTGAAAGTGAGTGTTAATTACTTTTTAATCATCAGAAATGTTTTATATTACATAATGTTTGAGTAAAGCTTATAATTCCTTCAGATATAAGGCTTGTGTAAATTGATTACATTATTTTTTCTTATTTACCTGTCAAAGCAGCATAGTTCAGCAACTTATTAGAGATGCAATCCTAAATCATTAGCTCATGTGCAACTTAAATATGTCAAGAAACTTAGAGTTTTCTATTTTTATTGGATCTATTAAAGTACAAAGTAATACTTTTTGCTAGAAATTTTATTCAGTAGGTTTTGAATTATGATTTTTGTATAGTTGACAGTTAAAACACAAATCACTTTACAACTCTGAGTATACAATAGAATAGCAGAGTGCCCATCTCTGAGAATCTTATTTGAAGTTCTGCTGTAACTCCTGGTTTGGGGTGGGGGTTGGGAGGGGTAGAGTCCAGGTTAGTTGAGACTGCTAGTCTTCCCATGCGGATGTCCTCCTCTTCAGCTTCTTCCAGCTTTTCCACAATTCAACCCCAGTTTCCATTCTCTGCCTACTAGTGTCTGCATCTGACTCAGCTGATTGATGGGCATTAAGGAAGGCAGCCAATCTAGGCTCCTCTGCAAGCACACCATAGCATCATTAACAGGCCTCCCCTTGAGTTGGATCCCAATTTGAGCCTGTCATGGACCTCCTTTCTCTCATGCTCTTTGCCATTTTTGTGCCTGCAGTTCCTGTGGCAGGTTGGTGCATCTTTCGGGTATACACCCAAGAGTAGTATAGCTGGGTCTTCAGGTAGATAGATCTATTTCCAATTTTCTGGGGAACTGCCAGATTGATTTCTAGAGTGGTTGTACCAGTTTGCAATCCACCAGCAATGGAAGAATATTCCTACTTCTCCACATCTTTGCTAGCATGTGCTGTCATGTGAGCTTTTTATCTTAGCCATTCTGATTTGTGTAAGGTATAATCTCAAGGTTGTTTTATTTTTCCACTTCCCTGATTTAAAAAAAAAGAAAAGAAAAGAAAAGAAAAGAAAAATAAAGAAGAAAAGAAAAAAGCTTCTCAGTGCTTCAAGATTCTTCTGTTGTGAATTCTGTTTAGGTCTATTATCCAAATTTTTGATTGTGTTGTTTGGTTTTTTTTGATGCTTAGCTTCTTGAGTTCTTGATATATTTTGGATATTAGCCCTCTTTGGTTGTGGGTTAGTAAAGATTTTTCCCAATCTGTAGGTTGCTGGTTTTTCCTATTTCCTATTTCTTTTACCTTACAGAAGCTCTCCAGTTTCATAAGGTCCCATTTATCAATTCTTGAACTTAGAGCATGAGCTATTGGAATTCTGTTTAGAAATTTCCCTCCTGTGTCAGTCAGTTCAAGGATCTTTCCCACTTTTCTTCTATTAGATTCAGTGTATTTGGTTTTATATTGAGGTCCTCGATCCACTTGGACTTGAGCTTTGTGCAAAGTGACAAATACGTAACTATTTTCATTTTCTACATATAAACTGCCAGATAGACCAGCACCATTTATTGAAGATGCTTTTTTTCCATTATATATTTTGGCTACTCTGTCAAAGATGAAATGCTGAAAGTACATGGTTTTATAAGTGAAAGATCTATATGACAAGAACGTCAAGTATCTCAAGAAAGAAATCAAGGAAGACCTCATAAAATAGAGAGATCTCCCATTCTCACTGATTGGTCGAATTAACATAATAAAATGGCCATCCTACCAAAAGCAATGTACAGATTCAAAGCAATCCCCATCAAACCCTAACACAATTCTTCAAAGATATGGAAAGTGCATTTCTCAAGTTCTTCTGGAAAAACAAAAAACCCAGAAAAGCAAAAATAATTCTTAATAATAAATTAACTTCTGGGGGAATCACCATCTCTGGCCTTAAGCTAAAATACAGAGCACTAGTGATAAAACCAGCATGGTGTTGGCACAGAGACAGACAGGTTGATCAATGGCAAGACTTACATCAGTCTTATCCTCATCACACACCTGAGTCTTAGGATCCTTTCTCAACCCTCAGAGGCAATAATTAGACAGTCATACAGCCAGGTTATCACAGATTGAAAATTTACATTGTAGTACATCTATGAATGTATATTTGCAATAGAACATAGAACCCTGTGAAAATCAAATTTTAGTTGCCAAGGAAAAAGAAAAGTACTTAAAACAATAATTTATCAATTGTAAATTTAATAGTTATCATTGAACATCATTATTTAATTTTCTTTATAAACATTTATTATATGATTCACAGTTAATTGTTAGTTGTTGTTGCTACTTTATCTGACCAAATTTCCTCTCTATACAGAAACATATTTTTTTCTAATGATGAGTTTTATTACAGCATGGCTTTAAGAATCTGTTTTAATGTATATGTAGACATGTGTGTCTGTCTGTGTATATACATGAAATGATCTGAGGAAACACAAAGAAGGTGTCCAATTCCATGGAGTGGCGTCACCCCTGACATAAGTGCTGAGAGAACAATTTGAGTCCTCTGAAAGACCAAGAGGTGCTTTTATAGCTGAGCTATCTCTGCAGCCCCTAGGCTACCACATTTAGCTTACAATTATCTGACACTTTAAAGTAATTAAATTAGAAAATAATCTTTACTAAACAGGATATATGACATGGCTCCTGAGTGATTTTTTTTATTCATTTGTCATAGTTTCCCTCTGAATCCCTTCTTTTCAGTTAGGGGTCTAAGTGTGGCTACAGGGTTTTCTGCAGGTATCATTACTTTTTATGGAGTTCCCACTCCTGGCTGTCTCTGTATGGCTACATCTACTCATGAATTTAGTTAATGTCAGAATTTTGAGATGCCTCTTGCTGCTCTACTAGATTAGCATCATTTCTTTATCTAGTCACTCTCTAGCTCATTACACTAGATAATTTTCTTTACAGCCAACAGAAACCAGGAAATATATGTATATTTTACAAATATAATATATGAGTTACACACATACACACAGAGAGAGAGAAACACACACACACACACACACACACACACACACACACACACACACGAGCATGTCCAGATCTGTGCGTACTTCAGCATTGCCTGAGGTTGAATGTAAGTGATACGATGGGGCAAAAATTATTACTCATCATTCACTTAACCTACTGCAGTAGTAGTGCCAGAATTTAGGAGGAGATCAATGTGTTGGAGGGAGGCCCTTGGAGGTCAAGGGGTATAGCTAATGCATGTGTGTGAATATATAATATTTAGGTAATAAATACACTTTTACAACACAGGCTGAAGAATGAAAACTATTATTCTTACTGATCAGATTTGCCCTATTTAATAATGATCACAATTTATTCCTGTTTTTTTTGGGGGGTAGTGTTCTGATAAACAGGACACCCTTTCACATAGTTCATTTAAGGGGGCTCCCAGGATAACAATTTAACTGTACACTTAAAATTATTTAGGCCCATATTTAATTACATGGATTCTATGCTGGCACATTTTAATTTATCTGACCTCATTAGAGCAGTTTCATAACTTAATTAGGTTTCAAATAAATTAAATTTTAAGTATTTAAGGAAGAGGGGAGCTGGCAGTTTCAGTGAGCTTAGGACTGCCCTGCTGATGTTTTCAGTGTTTAGAAAGTAGGATTAAAGTAACTTCTGTCACATATTTTAATATCAAAATTACTTTCTTTTGTTATCTCTGAAGTTAAACTCTCTTGCTATAAAAAATGTATTTTAAAAGTTAAAATACTACTGTTTTCTGAGAAATGTCTAGAAGAATTTTTTAACATGAACTTTCTAGTTCTTAAAATTGCATTATTGTAATGCTGCCCTTAAAACCGTTATGTAATGGTTTATACCATCTTCTGCACTAAATAGCATTGTTTTTGGAGTATTCTACTTCAAGCTGTTGTATGAACCCTATATAGAACAAGGCCTATCTCTCTCTATCCTTCACCTTTACAAAGGGAGCAGCTGCTGTCCTACAAGACAGTGCCAATTTCAAAACTCAAGCACCTGGAGGCATGGTGGCTTGACTGATGATCGAAGTTTCTTTGTCTGGCCAAAACTGGGCTAGAGAAGCCCATTTAACATTATGTTGCCATCAGTCTCTTAAAACAGTTATTCTACTTGGAATTGATATTAATTCATTTTTCAGAAGCACCGATACAGTAACTGGAACCAGAGTTCCAGCAATTTCACAGCCTCTCACACACAGTGTCTTCCAGTAAGATTTAGGCAAGAGTCTAAGGGAGACCCACACCTCTGCTTTTCCTAACAAAAAGAGTGTATACAGCTTTAAAACCCCATTCTTCCTTTTCTCTATGAGAAAATAATGAATGCATTTTTGATATATAATTGTAAGAGTTTTTGGATACACATTTTGGATATATAAGAGTCATAATTTCTTATTGGTGGATAGCATGGTTTTGCATTTTTATAAATCTAATACATATAACAACTATCTTGATAATAAACACTATTTTTAGCAGCTTTTATACATCACTTAATAATATAAATATGTCTACATTTTGAGAAGTAAGCTTAGCCCACATGAACCAGGAAATAAAATATAATGAAAACTGCTTTAATTGAACCAAATGTATTATGTAAATTTACTCTACAGCCAATTGTTAAAACAAGGCAACTTGAGGCCAAATGAGTGCTGTACCTCTGACACTAGATTGCCTGTGACAGATGGTAATGCATTTGACATCAGCTAGGATACATAAAATGCACAGCTTCTTATCTCCTGAAAAAAAAAAAACCTAATCCATCAATATTTCTTAGAATGACAGGTTTCAGTAGATTATAATATCTTATATTTAAAGTAAGGAAGATAAATTTCATGTATTTACAGATGTGATGCTGATTAACTATCTATATAGCCTATAAAATGTATTGTATAAATACACATGATACGTTTAAAAAATTACTAAAAGAGTTTAGATTACTTTCAGTGTACATTATAGATCAATATGAATCTCTATAAAGTGATTTAACAATGTTTATACTTGCATTCTTGAAGTTAAGACAAATTAAAATCCATACTTCCAGAGAGTCAGTATAAATTGCAAATTTAATTTGACCTAAAAAGCTTGATAGTAGATATACTACTTAATAAAAATGTGCAATATGTACATGTGTGTAAAAATCAGATTTTCAAGCTTCAACGTGTGTGATCACATATACTATTATGCAGTTAAAAGTGCTAATACTGGGTGCATTTTAAGTAAATAATATATTTTTAAATACTATAAATAGACTGAAGACTGATAACTTGCTATATACAGGTTTAATCCAATCCATTAATCACTGATAGAGTTTCCAAATATTCTACTCAAATGCAGGACATGTTAGCAGCCATTCTAATAAGAAATAAATGATAAAGAGGAAATGATTTTACTTCTACATAAATATTAGTTCCAACTTACTTCCTGCTTTTCATATTCTTAGTGAAAGCAGTCAAAATTAGCTGCCTGCCATTCTCCTAAGCATTTCAGTGTTCATGTTTTCAATTATAGTCTGCAACTTCTGTTCATACACTGTGTTCTTTATGACCTTCGTTTTCTCTTCAGCTGCTTTTACAAAAGCATAAACCTGGAACTTTCCCAGTCAAAGAGATTGGACTAACATAATCTTACCATATAAATTCCAGGATTTCAATGTTGGTCTTAGCATGACGAAGACATTTTGTATACATTCATTGAAATCATGAACTGTGGCAATTATGGAAATGAAAACATGATAGATTACAACTGTTTTCTCTGTTCTTCTAAACTCCTATGTATAATTACTGAACTATTACTCATAATAAGTATGCCCTACAGAGAACAACCAATAGAAAAAATCAAAATTATTCATTAGAGGTATCATAATAACTGTGAAAAATCAAAAGTGAAGTCTCTTGTTTCTGAAATATGCATATACCACAATAAGAAATTAATTTGGCCAAAGCTCTATCTATATTACCATTTCAATGGTGCATGTTTGCACTGTACTGTTCAAATCATTTCCATTTCCCTCCTTATTTTGAAGGAATTTCCTCAGCTTGTACATAGCTGACATTTCCTACCAAATTCATAAAGCTTAAAGAAAATGTCAAGATAGAAGCAACCTCAATAAATTTTTTTTTTTAGATAAATATGATGACAGTCGTTGAGGACCTTAAAATGAATGGCCTGTTACTTACAAACTAAAATCACTACTAATGTTATTTAAGGCTTTCCTCAAAGTTTTATCAAAAAAGACACTACCACCTTCTGCTTTCCAGCTCAATGTTTACAGCACCTGCATAGATTTCTCATTAAATGATTCTTTCATTCTCTATTTTAGACCAAATTGTTGTTCATAAAGTTCCTATATCCCTATGGAAATCCTCTGTATTTTCCACGACCCAAAGTTTAGTCATTACAGAGACCACCCACGATGCTTTCCACTTACTTTACAAACCTCAGTCTTTAAACATATTAAAAGCCAAGTACTGCATACTACATACTGCATCTTCACAATTCCTGTATTTATAGCTCATATGGCTTATTAACAGATATATATTTTTTAAAATCCACTTTGTGTGTAAACACCCTGGACATATAATCTCTGTGGTCACAATCGTTTAAATAATGCCAGTGGCTTGCCGATTGGAATCATGCATAGGAAGAACTGAACCACAGACCTCATGTTCATGAGTTTAGCTATGGTTTAGTAAAAATAGACAGTATTGTGGATTCTCCTTTTTATGCTTAAAATTATTTTAATATACTTTAAGGATTAGAATACCTAAAGCCAGATACTTCTAAATATTAAATTAAAAATTTATTTTGTTATCTTCATCATGGTATTTCAGGAACAATGCAGAAATATATGTCATTGTTTGATGTTTAAAAGGAAGTCCTCTATATTAGACATGTGGTAGATACAAAATATAACTTCATGGAGTAAACACAGTTCCTTTTCTTTTAGTTTATAAAATAGGATTAAGAAAAGTGTCAGCTGGAAATTACAATGTAGTAAAAAGATGGCTATTTTTAATGGGATGTGTACTATGTTTGGGTAACTGTCTCCAAAACACTCACTGGTTTAAGAGAGTCCTGGAATTGGGAGTTGGTGGAGCCTTTGAGAGGTGTGACCTGTTCTGTGGAAGCTGGCTTACAGAAACACAGTCTGAAAGCACACAGGACCCTCTCTTTCTTTTTCCTGCTCATCTAATGATCCTTAGTTGAGCAGATTTGTCAACAAAGGTTCCTACATTAGCACAGGTCAAACTATCATGTGCAAACCACTGACATATACAGACCTCACAAACTGTGAGGTAAAGCATTTTCTGACTAATAAAAAAAGCTATACATAGCACAGTCTACCTTGGAGCATTTAGTAAAGAGACTTCATTGGAATTTGTGGGATCAGAGAACACTTGCTCATAAATAATGCTTATTCTGCAACACATTTTATTTTGAATGATAAAGGATAATTTAAAGTTTCCTAAATGTATACAAAAGAAAAACATTACAATTTAATATTTAGAATAATAATTAATTTAATAATTAATATTTAAAATACAGTTTAGGAAGAAATTTGTGAATTAAGAAAAAGATAACAGCATTATTGAACTCCTGAAAACAAAACAACAAAGGGTATTAGGCACTCATTAAGACAACTAAGCAGGAGAAATAGTCTTCTCTGGGGTTGAATATGTCAAATGGTTATCCAAAACCAAAGATCAACATTGAAAAACGTATGCACACAGGTAAAATTATACAGACTGAACAGATTATAGTTGTGTATTTAGGAGTATACACATATAAGACAACTATTAAAGAAAAGGGAAACCATGAATTTGAGAGACAGTTTGTGGGTGGTGTGGGGAGGGTTGTTACACAAGAAGTTTTCATAGAGTCAAGAGGAGGGAAATGACATAATTATAATCTCAAAAAATATAAATAAAAACAACGTGAATACTTTCTGGAGAACAGTGAGAAAGCTCAGTGGGTAAAAGCAATAGGCTTGCAAGTCTGGTGACTCAAGTTTCATACCCTGAATTCTCATAAAGATTAAAGAAGAGAACTGGCTATAATGCCAGATCTGAGAAAGGAAGAGATAAGAGTGTCTGATGGACTCCTTGATCAGAAAGAATAGCCAAAATGGTAAGTTTCAGATTCATTGAGAAACCTTACATCCAAAACAAGGAAAGTGAAGACACCGGACATCCACATCTGACATCCACATCCATGCACACACAGGTGTGACTGTACCTGTTTGCACATCTGTATACACCTAGAGTGCATGAGTATGTATGTTTGTACACTCACAGCACAATATCAATTCAGAATTGCAGATAAAACCTACACATTAGAAATGCTTTCATATTTATTAGCTAGTATCAAAATAGGAAAAAAATGTTATCAGAATATGCACAATAAGAGAGCCTTTCTACTTTGTTGGTTATCACACAGAGTGGGACAACCCCTGTGGGGTTAAATATTTCAAGTTGTTTAAACTGTAATGTTAAGACCAAATGTAGATGTGATTAAAATATTCCCCAAGCCAGGCGTGGTGGCGCACGCCTTTAATCCCAGCATTCGGGAGGCAGAGGCAGGCGAATTTCTGAGTTCGAGGCCAGCCTGGTCTACAAAGTGAGTTCCAGGACAGCCAGGACTATACAGAGAAACCCTGTCTCGAAAAAACCAAAAAAAAAAAAAAAAAAAAAAAAAAAATTCCCCAAAATTGCTTCAGGCTGCATGACAGACAATGGGTGAATCAGGAGAAATTGTGGCAATCACTGAAAAACGCTCAGAAGTTCTTAATCATCACAGTCTGAAGAATTGAAGGTATCAGAAAGACAATACATAGAGAGTAAGAGACCAAGGAACATCTAATCCTAAACATGATGTCTTTGCCAAACTCCTCCATAGATATTTTTAAGGACCTATGTGGAAGAGAGAGAAGTATGATTGTATGAGCCAAGAGTAGTGAATGATTCCAAAGAAACATTTTCTGATACAAGACTGATAGACATCTATTAATCTCTCAGAGACTGTGACAAGACACACAGACTTGGACAGGCTCAAATCTGAAAAATCTGCAACACTGCTAAGGGAAAGTGAACAAATTATAGCCTTAACCAAGGAGTTATTTACAATTGACACCAGCTAAGAGAAAATAACCAGTTTTTTGGCAAGCATGAGTGTCACACAGTAGGGCAGACCCCATGCCAAGGAGTAGTTGGTCAACACAAAACAAATTTCATGGTTTTTTTTGTTTTTTGTTTTTATGCTGTTATTTAGTTCTTTTTTTTTTTGTTTGTTTATTTGTTTGGTTGGTTTTGGTTTTGGGGGGTTATCTTTGAGATTGTTTACTTGTTTTTTGTTTGTTTTTTGGTCTTTCTTTTTGAAAGGAGAGAAAAACATTGAAGTTTAGTATGTGAGTTAAAGGGAGGAGATGGGAGGAATGGAGGAAGGACCATAAGACTATAATCAAACTATATCGTATGAAATTCTGAAAGATAAAACATATTTTAAGATTAAAAATGGTAAAAACACGATAAAATTTAGCAAATAGTTTGATAAGGTAATAAATAGCCACTGTCACAAAAAATAGTGACAAACATCAGCAACTGCATCCCTTCTTCCAGGAATCTAAGGCAGGTGGTTGACAGACTCAAGACTAGCCTGGGCAGCACAGTGAATTCAGACAGTTAATCTCCCCATTGTTGGGCATTTCAGATAAGAACATCCTCTTTGAGTCCTGGGGAGCCTCTCATATTCCAGGTCTCTGGAATTTTATAGAAATTCCCCCTACTCCTACCCTACCACCAAGAGGTGTATTTAAATCCATTCTCCAGGCCTTCTGGGCTTTTCTCCTGTCTCCTCATATTTTTAATCCTGCCCCTCTTTTAACCTACCCCTGCCCTTATTCTATCTAGGTCCCTTTCTCTGCCTCCCATGATTATTTTATTCCCCTTTCTAAGTAGGATTGAAGCATCCTCACTTGGGCCTTCCTTCTTGTTAAACTTCTTATGGTCTGTGGGTTGTATCATCTGAATTCTGTAATTTTTGGCTAATATACACTTATCAGTGAGTACATACCGTGCATTTTGACACTACTCCGAGTGCGGGGATGGAGTCACCAACCTATCATAAACATTTTTGACCCAGAATTGTTCCTGTCTTAAAAAAAATTCAGGGACAAAAGTGGCGCAGAGACTGAAGGAAAGGCCATTCAGGGACCCACCCAACTTGGGAACCATCCCATGGTTGGGCACCAAACCCTGACACTATTACTGATGCTGTTTTGTGCTTGCAAACAGGAGCCTAGTTTGGCTTTCTTCTGAGAGGCTCTATCACCAGCTGACCGAAAGCTGATGCAAATACATACAGCAAACCATTGGACTGAGGTCAGGGACCCCTATGAAAGAGTCAGGGGAAGAGTTGAAGGAGCTGGAGGAGGTGGCATGCTCATAGGGTGACCAACAATATCAACTAACTTGGAACTCTGGGAGCTCCCAGAGACTAAGCCGCCAACCATAAAGCATATATGGGCTGGTCTGTGCTCCCCAGCACATATGTAGCAGAGGACAGCCTTGTCTAGCCTCAGTGGGAAAGGATGTGCCTAATCCTGTAGAGACTCGATGTTCCAGGGAAGGGGAATGCTAGGGGGTGGGGAAGGAGAAAATCCCAACCCACATATATATCAGGAAGGACACTCCCAATGTTTTCTCCTACAGTTTTGTGCTTCAGATTTCAGACTTTGGAGGTCTGTGTGTTGTGTGTCTGTAAAAGTTAATAGATATAGGTCAGATTTTATTCTTGTAAATGAGAAAATCCAGTTTTCTAAACCATTTCTTGAAGATGCTTAGAATCTTTGTCAAACATTGAGTGGCTGCAGTTATATGTACTCTTGTTTGAGTTTTTATTTTATTTTATTGATCTACATGCGTGTTTTTGTGCCAATACCATATTGATTTTATTACTATAGCTCTGTAATATATCTTAAAGTCTCCTTTTTGCATTGTGGTCAGATAGGATACAGGAGTTTTTTTTTTTTTTTTTTTTCCCCATGCTCTGTATTTTAACATTTGTTTTGTGTCTCAGGATGTGGAATATTTTATAAAACATTCCATGTGTTGCTGAGTAGAAAACAAATTTCTTGGCATTTAAGTGAAATGTTCTATAGGTATCTGTTAAGTTCTTTTAATGTATGATCTCAATAAATGCTGATATTTCTCTGTTTACTTTTGGTTCAGATAATCTGTAATTCGGTGATAGTGGGGTATTAAAACCACCTACTACTAATGGATTAATTTTACCCTGTGACTTCAAATCTAGTAGTACATTTTTTATGAAATTAGGTACACCAGAGTTTTGTGTTTAGGTAAATAGTGTATTTTTACTCAATTGTTCCATTGATTATAATGAAGTGTCTAATTTTATCTTATCAGATAAATTTTAGTTTAATGTATATTTTGTTTGTTATTAGGATAGCAACTCCTGCTTATTATCTGGTTCCATTTGGTTGAAATTCTTTTGACCATCATTTCACTTTGTGGAGATGCCCATGCTTAAAGCCAAAATGTGTTTTATGTAAACTACAAATAAATGGCATTTTCTTTTTTATATTTTCCAGCCAACTTATGTCTTTTGATTGGAGAACTGCTGCCATTAATATTGTAGTTCTTATTGGAGTGTATGTTTTAATTGAAGCCATGGTGTTGATTTTAATGTTGTTTTTTTGTCTACCTGCTTTTTGAGTTTTAATAACTAGAGTTTTGTATTTATTCTCATTGTATCTCTGCAGTGTTACTTACTCTTTTCAGTGTGAGCCATTACTTCCTTTATTTTCTTCAGCTTTTTTTTGACACACACACACACACACACACACACACACACACACACACGTGTCCATAGGTGTGTGGGTTCATTTCTGGGTCTTCAATTCTATTCCATTGATCTACCTGCCTGTCACTGTACAAATACCATGAAGTTTTTTGTGTTTTTTTTTGTTTTGTTTTTGTTTTGTTTTGTTTTGTTTTTATCACAATTGCTCTGTAGTACAGCTTGAGGTCAGGATGGTGATTCACCCAGAAGTTCTTTATTGTTGAGAATAGTTTTCACAGTCCTGGGTTTTTGATATTCCAAATGAACTTGAGAATTGCACTTTCTACCTCTGTGAAGAATTGAGTTGGAATTTTGATGGAGATTGCATTGAATCTGCAGATTGTTCTTGGTAAGATGGCCATTTTCACTATATTAATCCTGTCAGTCCTTGAGCATAGGAGATCTTTCCATCTTCTGAGATCTTCTTTGATTTCTTTCTTCAGAGACTTGAAGTTCTTATTATACAGATCTTTCACTTCCTTAGTTAGAGTCACACCAAGGTATTTTATATTATTTGTGACTTCTGTGAAAGATGTTTTCATAGGGATAGGGAAGCAGGAGTGAGTGGGTTATTGAGCAGGGGGAGGGGGAATGGGATAGGGGATGTTTGGAAGGGAAATGTGGAAAGGGAATAAAATTGGAAATATAAATAAAGAAAATATTTAATAAAATGAGAAAAAAAGAAATTAATGTAAGAACCAGAAGGTATTGAGGACACCAAGGAAACAAGGCCCTCTAAATCAACATGAGCACAGCTCATATTAACTCATAGAGAATAAACAGGATGTACAGGGCTTGTATGGGTCCTCTGTGTATGTATCATGGCTTCCAGTTGATTGTTTTTATGGAATTCCCGAGCATATAAATGAGTAGATCTCTGATTCTTATGTCTTCTGTTGAGCTTGTTTCCTTCTATTAGTTTGCCTTTGCAACTACACTCTGATCATTTTTATATATCTTATTATATATTATTTTTATATATTGTATAAATATAAAATGAATTAATGAATGAAAACCTATATACTTCAGTAAAGGTTACCATCTACTCCCTTATATACCTGGGGAAAATAAGTTTCTCCAGTAGAGTGAAAACTGCCTATATCAACCACTCCAGCACAGGTCTCATTTAAGTGACTAACATACTATTAGGCTCTGCAGTGTTTTTGTGTGTTTCTTATTTGAGTTACAATTTGGTGGGATTTTTTGTTGTTGTTGTTGTTGTTTAGTTTGTTATTTTCTTTTTGTTTTCTTGGTTTGGGGGCTATGTTTAATATTTAATAAGGAATGTTTTCTCCACTTTTCTTAAGGATTATTATTCAGAAGCTCTCAAAAATTATATAGACTAAATGAAATCTGAAGAAATGATGAGTACTTTGTAGGCTATCATATATTTGATTTAAAGATTAGTTATATACAAAGAAATACAGCTTGTGATACCACATATGTTTAAGACTGTGCAGATATCTATTATCTGTTTTGCTTTATCTGTTATTTACTACATTGTTGTAATAGATCATATAAATTGTGAACTCCCTTATGTCTGTCTGACATCTGAATATACAGTCATATCACCCCAATATAATCTTTTATCTGCTTTAATAACAGCTTTCTCATTTTAACATCCATTCCCTACCAATTTTTCTGAAAACACATAGGGTGTATCAGTTTCTAGTGATTTGAATACACATTACATAAGTATACAATAGCAATTATTGAATAGAAACACAATAAAATGTCAAAAATTTACTGGCATTCTGAGACAATGCAAACTGTAAAAGGGGAACATATTTACAGAGAAAAGGGTGACTGACAATATGTTAGGTTAGGAATGAGTTCTGCAAAGAAGGGATTTGTATGTTAGGATGTGGTACAGAATGTATACAACCAAGAGAAGTTAATTATTTGCAATTTCTTATCCACATCAAATGACAGAAAAGCTGGTCTCCTTTTGATAATTTTTACTATAACCAATGTGAGAGCATGGGATGTGTTCAGCATATGTAGACACTTATGGGGTGTGTGTGTGTGTGTGAGTGTGTGTGTATAAATGTATATGTCTTTGTGTGTTTGCAACTGGCCATGACCACTGAACAACATGGCCATAAAAGGCAGAATTTTAAGTGACTATACTGTTTCTTTTAAATCATAACAAAATAACTTGAGTTTTCAGGCCAAGTATATGAACATAAATGAATTTTCTTCTTCCTGAAAATTCTCTACCTTAAGTATGAATTGATATTTTAGACACAAAAATGCCATAATAAGTGCCAAACTAAACACTGCCACTGTAGTAAGGGACCCAAGAAAAGCTGTTTATATTTGATAACACATGAGTTCATCAGGAGTAATAGAAGAAAGCATCTAATTGTAGGAAGACCACACCAGAGGGATGACAGTGGTATTTACTGCAACTTACTTTGGGGCAAAGGTGGAAACATCAATGATTTGTTTTGATTGCTACAATTTCCATGCTTTTGACAAATTTGTACTTTATTAATGACAAGACTGAACACATTAATATATTATTTTGATGAAATGTTTGATAAAATTGGTTAAATTTATAGGACTATGCTTATTGTAGAAGCTCAGAAATATTCTAGGGTAATTCATATAAAGACCTTAAGTTTGTGCAACAATGAGGAATATATACAAATACTCAAGACACTGATTTAAGTGGCTCTATCACTTTCAAAATGATAGTAGAAAACCAAAATTCTCAGGATTCATTAAGAGACTTCAAACCTGCCATATTCAGGGATCCATCCCATAATCAGCTTCCAAACGCTGACACCATTGCATATACTAGCAAGATTTTGCTGAAAGGACCCAGATATAGCTGTCTCTTGTGAGACTATGCCGGGGCCTAGCAAACACAAAATTGGATGCTCACAGTCAGCTATTGGATGGATCATAGGGCCCCCAATGGAGGAGCTAGAGAAAGTACCTAAGGAGCTAAAGGGATCTGCAATCCTATAGGTGGAACATCATTATGAACTAACCAGTACCCCGGAGCTCTTGACTCTAGCTGCATATGTATCAAAAGATGGCCTAGTCGGTCATCACTGGAAAAAGAGGCCCATTGGACTTGCAAACTTTATATGCCCCAGTACAGGGGAACGCTGGGGCAAAAAGTGGGAGTGGGTGGGTGGGTGGGAGGGTATGGGGGACTTTTGGGATAGCATTGGAAATGTAAATGAGGAAAATACCTAATTAAAAATATAAAAAAAGAGACTTCAAACATGTAAGCACACATATCTCTGGTAGATGGATTACATGTTTATGACATTAAAGTGATGCCACCTGTAGCAGTGTTTCAGTTCTGTACAATTTACATTTCTGTTAGAATTATAATATATTGGTGCTGATAATTAGTTTATTAAGTTAACTATTAGTTTTACTCATAGTTTTGAAAAATCAATGATCACTTGTCCTATTCCTGTGTCTGTGCTAGGCAAAATATCATGGGGTAAATTGTTCATCTCTGTACACACACACACACACACACACACACACACACACACACACATATATATATATATATATATATATATATATATATTAGAGAGAGAGAAAGAGAAAGAGAGAAAGGAGAAGAGAGAAAGGTGAAGAAGAATTTTAATTACATTAATCACAAGAATATGGTCTTAAGACTGGAAAGTCTCCTGACAATTTTATGTCCCATAGTTCCAGTTATGGTATTGATACTTTGCCACATGGACCACTGAGAACTATTCTAGATCAAAACCATATATTTATCCTTGTTAATGCATATGCTTAAACATTTACTCCTCCACGTATTTTTATGAAACACATAATCATCTGTCTGTGACAACTGTGTCCTTATTTAGGATGTTGGAAATGTCTAAAGTATTCCTATTACATACTCATTGTGGTAATTATAGTCTAATCTCTATGAGTACAAATAATTGGGATTCTTCATCTCCTACAGTTTACTTTTATTAGTCACAAGGACTTCCTTGTGACTAATAAAAGTCACAAGCGCTTCCCTAGAAGACTTTCAGGAAAACTGCAGCAATAGTTGCTATTTTAAACATTTAGTCTACAATTTATCAAATTTAGCTATATATTAAAGCATTAAAAAAAAAGAGAAAAGCAAGTCCTATTGATCTGTTCCTTTGAGCCTCTTTATCATTAATAGTACTTAGTCAACAAGTGTGAGGGGACTGGTTTCCTTCTATAGAGGTGCTGAACCTTCAAGGCAGACTCTTCATTGTCTGTGTTTTAGTAGATTTTGCTGTAAGCCAGTATTGAATAAGTGATAGAGAGAGAAGAAAAGATGTAGAGAGGCTTCAGATGCAATCTGAAATCAATGCAGTCAAGTGCTTTTAAACTGGATGAAGTGTTACTCTTCCCCTCAGTGACATCTTGTACTGGATCAATGTGCTGGATACAAAGAGGCATGACACAGAGATTCCATGGTGAGCCGTTGACATGGTTACAAATGGAGTTACGAAAGGGATAAGTTAAATGGAATTGGTAAATTTGATCTACAGTTCTATAAACTCACAGGCAGGAAATCCTAGTAAAATTGACAAATAATAGTGGTGGTAATTTTAGTCTTAATTTGTGGCATGATCTCTCAACTTCAGTACTATTGACATAAAAGTTAGCCAGCCCTCCCTTTGAAGACCTTGCCTCTTAACACTGACATTCTTGGTTTCTAATATTTGCACCACTATCTTAATTTGAGGGTGATATTTCCCTTAAATGAGGTCTAGAGAGATACCT
This sequence comes from Mus caroli, assembly GCF_978045245.1. Taxonomy (NCBI): domain Eukaryota; kingdom Metazoa; phylum Chordata; class Mammalia; order Rodentia; family Muridae; genus Mus; species Mus caroli. The sequence goes on along the minus strand of NW_028227262.1, from coordinate 86,536,555 downwards.
TCATTTTAAAAAGCACTTGCTGTTCTTCCAGAAAACCTGGGTTTGGTCCACAGCACACACATGGAAACTAACAACCATCTGTAATTACAGTTCTAGATCATCAGGTGCTGATGTCCTCTTTGGCCTCCATGGTAATGCACTTTGTGGTACACAGATATACACACAGGCAAACTAATACATAAAAAAATAAAGATACATATTTATAAAAAGGTCCCTCAGAAGCAAAACTGCTCTTGTTGAAAAACTCAAGAACTACCATTAACTCAATATGTTCTATTCTAGTGTGCTAATTGGCTGGATAGAAATCGAAGTTGATTCATACAGATATACTGGGAGAAAGTAACATTTAACAGGAACATTCAATTCAAGAACAAAATCACAAAACACCTGGGGTTGTCTACTTTAACTCTTGTACTTCAGCAGGTATTTTGGTTTTATATGTATATTTCAAGCCCATATTTATTTTTAACAGAAAACATTAATTGAAAATGGGGAAATATTATGGAAGAAATCACTCTATGATTAATAATATAAAGTACATAATTACATAGCCAGCCCATTATCTTGAGCATACATATCTTGGTCATCAAACATAGGACCTCAATAATGCGTGGAAATTAATCGATCACTAGCTACACTCATACTGCCAAGTATTCAGATCATGACAAACCTGTAAAACTTTGTGAGTTCAATTCTCTATGTAAGTCACGTCCTGAAAAGATTCTTGTAATGCCAGATTCATATACAGTTAAAATAGCTCTTCACAGGCTTAAAATCATTAAAACAAATTCATTTTCTGTAGCTATAGTTAATCTCACTAGAGAGTCAGTGTTGTATTACTGTTCATTAAGAAAGTAAAGGAGGTAAGGTTTTCAACTGATTGCAGCTTAAAGTCTGATTACAGCAGCATTTCCTATTCTAATTTTTTTCTTCTTTAAAAAGTTCATGACTTAACAAGAAATTGTTGTTCTCTCTCCCTTATCCTGGTCTGCCTTTCTCTTCTCTCTTTCACTACCACTCATTGACAGAATGGGATTATTTACAGCTCCAATGGTAGTTATTTCAAAATATACTCCATGTCTAAGGATACTAAGAAATTAATGTTTTTCTAGAGTTCAAAGCCCAGAGAAGAATTAGAGTCAGATTCTATGGTTCATGTAAAGAACCGTTTATGGTTCATGAAGACACACCAACTTCACTAGGTCAGGAGGTACTTTTAGTACACACCAGAAACTGAAAATTAATACTGTGGGGTTTCTAAAGGAATGCTTGAAGGTGATGGGTCTGTATCTGTTCTTCGGAACAGGTATTCTAACCTTAAATTATGTACAGAAGTGATGTCCAATAGAAATATGTAACAAATTTCTACTTTACATCAAAGGTTCTAATAAATATGTAGCAAACCATAGTTTTGAAACTAAGTTCTTCTACTGAGGTTGCATATAGTTTGGTTCAGTAGGTTTTCTACCTTATATAATTATTTTAGCCAATCAGTGACTCATTTATTACTTTTTTAGATTATATTTTGTTGTCATGAGGTTATTCAAAAAGTTTATATTATTTAATAACCTTAATTCAATTTAATATCAAACACATTATTATAACATATTATGCAAAATATTTTTCTAATAAAATATACAAAAATGTTTGATATATGTTGTAGATTATCTAAGTAGTTTATGATATTTGAATTTTTCTTTTCCTGTTCTTATGTTATCTGATTTAATTCCTTTTTTCTTGCATTATTTGGAATATCTACATAAAATGAATACTTCCTTCTGCTCTTTGATAAATACTGATACTTCTTAAACTAATGTGAGTTAAAAATCAGTGTATACTTTGACTAAATAATTAACACCCTTAAATATCCTTTATTGGCAAGATTGCTTGGCTGAGGTGGACAGGTTCAGCATTTAATCACACCATATGTAACCACTATTACCTATGATGTGTCACCTGTGTCATCTGTGGTATGTTTGTGTACCCAGTAATTTGTCACATCTTCCAGACTACTAAAACATAAGTAACAATTGCATAAAATATCTTGGCTTGGGAAAATGAAAGCTCAAACATCTTAAGTGTTGTGATATATGTGTAAGCATCTTGTTAAGATATGGTAGATTTTTGCTTCTAACATTGTTAGCCTTATTCTGGGTTATACTGAACAATGTATAGTTTAAGCATGAACTTTCACAGTAAGTATATAGAGTTCCAGAGCATAGATCGTAGTCACCTCCTGTGAGACACAGAGAGGAATAGAGGAACAGATGCAACGTATACTAAATGTACCTTGTCTAGAAGGAAGAATGCAGCAATACAAATGTCTTCAATTTCCATTATGAGTTAGGGAGTAAATTACCTTTATTAGAAGAGGAGGGGATAAAGGAATAATTCACAGGGTTATATCTTGGAACAAGATGTTGAATATTTTGGATACTTCATTGTTGTCAATATATTCTAGATTATATATGAAATGTTCATAGCAGCTTTGTTATCAAAACAATACATACAAATGTATCTCATATATTCTATAGCAAAGGAAAATTATGCACAAGAGTGGGTCAGGGACAGCTAGTGGCCTGTCCACTGTATAAAGAGAAACATAACAAATGACCCCTTACTGATGCAATCAGAACTGCTATGCTCTGGCACCCATGGATCCACAGTGCGGGGTTGGATGCTACAATCTCTGTTATTCTTGAACCCTATCAGACAACATAGTTTTAAGAGACAGAATAAATTTCCAGAGAAAATGCTTATGGTTGTTTGGACTTTTAACATACTAAATTGTCTGTGAAGAAGCCTGATCTTCAAGTTGATTTTGCAGAATACACGAATATAATGTCAGTGAGAAATACAAATACTTTTGGAGAATTCCACACCCTATCATGTTCAAGACCCTGATATTATCAGAAAAAACCCTGATGTCATATAGAAGAATATTTTATAAACAAGCAATTCTATTTCTTTCTGAGCTTTCTGTCTTTTATTCATATTATCAGTAAATATCAGAAAAATATTGTTATACACAAATCCTACAAAGAATCTCCATTGATGATCTTAAAACACGGAGATTGTAAATTAAATATATCTGACTGGCCATTTTTATAAGGTAGAATTCAAATTTATTTTATATTGTTGTAATTTATAATGCTTTTTAATTTTTAACTGTATATAAGTCGCATTTAGTTACTGATGAATTTTATTTTAGTTCTTTCATTTTTCAAGAGATTTAAAATTTTAAATTAACTTTACATGAGGAATTTGAACCTATTATAATGTTGAGATTTATATTTGACCACCAGAGATTATACTTTTTTATTTTCTACCACCAGCTATGGCTTTATTCTGATGGGCCTTATTTTAGATATTGTGACCCTAGATCAATCAATATCATTTATTCAATTAAATTTCAGATGCCACTGTTTGTCCACTTATCTCTCACTAAGTCTTCATTAGACTTAAAATCATAAATTTTTAACTAAAATACTATATAATGTGGATAGTTTATATCTATATCTATGTCTATGTCTGTGTGTTTGTGTGTGTGTGTGTGTGTTTGTGTATGTTACTCTACCTCTACATAAACACACATCCAACTTCATCTTAGCAAGAACATATATAATGTTAAATCCATATATATATATTCCTAGATAATTGTTCTAGAAGGAAATTCAGAAAGGTAGTTGATATATATCTTGAATGATCTGTTAGCTCATGCAGAGAATTTTCACCTCCTTAAAATTTTTCAGTAAACTATTGAAAGAGTTCAGTTTCATAATTAAATTACATTAAAAGATTCCTGGGTTGGAGAGCAGGAGGATGGGGGAGGGGATAGGGGATTTTCAGAGGGAAAATTAGGAAACGGAAAACATTTGAAATGTAATTAAAGAAAATATCTTAAAAAAAAAAAGATTCCTAGGGAGTCACTGGCCCAGTGTGTGAAGACAAGATCTAACTCTGAACTGGGTCTGCTTTCAACCTTGGTCAGAGAATTTTCTTCTTGAAATAGACTACAGTCAAGGAAGAGAGCAATAACTACCAAAGGGCTGAGAAGTGACTGAGAATTTGACTCTAAAATAATCATCCTGGTCATTGTCTTACTACCACCAGGGTTCAGGGTACATCACAAAAGAAGAGGCTGAATGAGTGTAAGAACTGTAGAATGGTGAGGTATGCAGTGACATGTCTTCTTCATTTGATTCATTGCCTCACATCCCATCTGATTCCCTGCTCCAGATATACGTGAGTCCAATCCAACTAGGATTTCTGTATAAATGAGAGAGATGATCTTCTGGCCCCATTTCCTACTAACAAGCTATTGGCAATATATGGCAGTTGTTAGGTACTGATGGAGGGAGACTCAATGTGTGTACCCACTGGTAAGTTTTAAATTGTCCTGTAAAGTTTTACAAACCAATTGTGAAATAGAATTTTTCTTGGGAGATAAAAAACACAAACATACTCACCCCAGGTAGTGAGCCTGTGATAGACCAAAGTACAGATACTAATAAAGTTCAATTTGGTAAATCAGAGAGTTTGATTGGAGTTGTTTGCAAGGTAATGGATGAAGGGCTAAGCAGACATTACGAAAGGCAACTATTTAACTAAAGCCTACCCCAGCATATGTGACAGTTTACAAAATCTAGAAACCTGTAGCACTCTACGTAGTTCACAGGCAAGTCAAAAATTTGAAGTGTTCTTTGCAGCTCTCAGTTGGTCTGAACCTCTTCTAGGAATTTCAACTGGTCTTTTATTTCCTCTAGACACTTTGGTTCGCTTCTCCTAATTTTTAGCTACAGCATGGCTAGTGCCTGTTTTCTACCACCCTGCTTGGCTGTTTTCTGCTTATTTGGTAGTCTAAGAAGAACATTTAGCAGTCTTTTCTGTTTGTATTCTCATAGAGAAGGATGATCCTAGAGAATCTGAGCAATTTCAGGGATTTCCTGAAGCTATTTTGAGTTGTTTACTTCCTGCCTTGGGGAAGTACTACACAATCTACATAGATGTTTAATTGTAAACTAAAGAGCCAGGGAGAGTTCTTAATAGCACCAATGTTGTCTGCTGTGCCTTTGAGTATACTCAATAAGCTTGTTAACAAAAACAGAAAATAAGACTAGAGAAATAATACAAAATTCGTAGTATGGGATGTGATGCAATAAATATCAAGGAAAGGCCATCATTTTAGATCAGGGTGATTAACTCCACTTAGGTAAATCTTAGGCAAAAAATAATAAAGTGTGGAAGAATTCCATTTTTTTTGAATCTTTGGAGTTATTCAGGTGGAAGGAAAGCCAAGCATCACTGGGCCAGGAAGAGGGATATTTGAGTTGAATCAAGCAAGAAAGGATTCCTTTGGTGGACATGATGTGCAGTGATTACTGTTGTTCCACTGAGTCCAGCTTTTATCTTACTAATAATTATCATTTTATCAACTTCTTTACCATTTGTCAAAGTATTTTTGTTTCTGAAGGAAAACCATAGTTCATTTCTGAGATGGCATGTTTATTTTTGAAATCCCTTTCTGCATTGGCATTTATTGCATGTTCTCCTTAAGAATGGTGGGTAGGGGAGTGGGGGAGGTATGGGGGACTTTTGCTATAGCATTGGAAATGTAAATGAGCTAAATACCTAATAAAAATGGGAAAAAAAGAATGTATGGTTATATCAATGAATAGAAGGATAAATTGTGACATTGAAAAAAAAAAGAAATAGAGATATTTACAAGGTAGTATGGTACATTTCTTTCAGTTTTCTCAGTGTCAGCTTTGTTTTCTGACATTACTCAGGGTCCTTTCACCATGGATACCTGTAAGATATTGTCTACGTGTTCTCATATATAATACATGCTATATTGATTTTGCTTCTGGGAAAAATCATCTACTACCTGGTATTACTGCCAAACTGTGCCATTAATATAAAAGGTCCTATCTTTAGGCCAGGATAAGGATAATTCTAGCTTTTAATGTAGTTTCCATTAACACACAAGAGGCCCATATCTGAATCCAGAGGAAAACAAAACCAAAACCAAAGCCAAAAGCAGAAGCAAAAGCAAAAGCAAAAATAAAAACAAAAACAAAAACACAAAAACATCTCCCAACTCTTGACAACTTCACTCAGAGGACTGAAAATTGTCTTTCTTATGCTAACAACCTGAAAAGTGAGTAACCTTGGTGATAGGTTACTTCTCTACTGCCAGTGAAATGAGCCTATTTAAACCAGATTAGACTAAAGGAAAGTTTATTGGGAAGATGTTCTCAAGTGGGCAAGTTCACTGGCACCAAGGACTAAGGCAAAAAAGTCTACATGGGGAAAAAGTGGGGGAGGGAAAGGAGAGAAAAAGGTGTGTGTGTGTGTGAGGAGATGGAAGAGAACATAGAGGGAGAGGTCAAAATGTCTGGATTACATATGGAAAGAGGCTCTGAGGGAAGAGCAGCACTGCCCTTGGGCTGAAAAGTTTAGGTTGGAAGCAGGGTAAACCAGGTAGGGACTGAGTGATGTTGGGAGAACCATAGAGACCAGGTCTGCTACGGTTTGTAAAATATGCACTTCAGGCCCTTGTCACAAGATCCAAAACCAAACACCTAGAGTCACAGTGTGGTAGAACAGAGCAAGAGAGGTTAAGTAACAACATGGGCAATCTATGAACACATACCATCATGTTTCTTTTCTTATAACTGAGCAACACAAATTTACTAAACACTGTTTTTTTCTACTCATGCAACAGTTTCATCTCACAGACTTAATAGATATAATGCTTTCTTCATAGGTCATGAGTTTTATATAAATTGTATGGTATCTACCATGTATAAATAATATTCCATTATCCATTATTGGTCTTTTCTATTCTTTTGGTCATGAGTCACACATTAAATGTACCATTCATGCCTTTGCATTAGATGAAAGATAATGAGTGCACATAAACATTCAAAAATATAGGGCCGGGTGGTGGTGGAGCACGCCTTCAATCCCAGCACTTGGGAGGCAGAGGCAAGTGGATTTCTGAGTTCGAGGACAGCCTGGTCTATAGAGTGAGTTCCAGGACAGCCAGGGCTATACAGAGAAACCCTGTCTTGAAAAACAGCAAACAACCAAAAAAAACATACAAACAAACAAAAAAATAGTGTATGTGTGGGATATCTAAATTGACAAATTGATAACTTAATGACTTTTATCATCCAGAGAAACATTAATACAATCTAGATGCTATTTTCTGTATAAAAATCAAAGAATTAAAATACATTCTCATTGTAACCTTCATTTTATCATACATTCTTTACTATTAAATCAAGAAATGGAAACGTTCATATTTTCAGTGAGTGAGAGTTTAGTATTCTAAATTACTAAAATGACAGTGATTGACACCAATAAAATGAAAATAATTGAACATAATTATTTGGATCTTAGCAATTTATATATTTCATCTCACTCTCATTATATTTTATGCTTTGTTGATTTCTTTCTATTTAAAAATCAATTTTAGATCTTTTTCAGGATGACTAACTTTGAAGCTGTTGGCCCATCTGTTTTTTCTTTGTTAAGCAGCCTTTCTGAGGTTACTCTGAAATTGTAAGGAAAATGATTTGCTTTGATAAAGAGGGGCTTTCAGAGGAAAAATAGCTTCATAATTTCTTTTTGCACTCTATAATAAGTTGTTTCTAACACCCACAAAATTCATCATAAGTAGGAAAAAAAGGTTAGTTATTTAAAAATTGCTATTATTAAGTAAACCTCTTATCTTCAAGGCACAATTCTTTATGGAGTGAAAGTGTGCGTTTTGAAATTTCAGGCTTCTTTTAAAGAATGTTTATAACATATGTGCAATGATATCTTGACCATAAGTTTGCATACCATGATTTCTGTTTTTTTCTTTTCTTTTCTTTTCTTTTGCTGTATCTTATTATTTATTTGGTATGAAAACATTTCAGAAAAGCCAGAGAGAAAAATGGATATTAGTTCATTTTAAATCCCCTGCATATTTTATATTTCCATGTACACATTCATGATGTTCTTTTGAAGTTGCAAAAGCTTTGAAGGGCTTTTATCTAGCATCAAGTCACCAGATCATCAGCAGAAAATATAAGTTTTTGTAGTCATAATTTCATTGCCCTATGCACATCCCCAGAATTTTAGTTTTGTCCAGTAGCCCTTAAATTGTACAAGTTTCTAAAAGATAGCAGAGGCAAATAATACTTACAACAGCCTGTATGGGGATGTAAAAATCCTTTTTAAAAGATATATCATGTGGCATTGTTTTGAACATAAGAAGACTCTTAAAATAGCTGAATTCTCTCAAGATAATATTGTGAACCAGGATCAGAGATTCCAGGAATGTCTTTCATTGACATAGTGCCTCATTTCAACAATTCTTTCCACTGAAAGTTATTCTTGGGACAAGAGTGAGATATAATTCAGACATACAAGTATCTATTTATGGTGTGACTTTAACATCACTCTTAAGTACACTTGAGATACCAATATATTCTGTGGATTTACATTTATCATAATTCTTAAACTCTCTTTGACTAAATAATTTAGATTACAAAATAGGAACAAATTACTTATATATTTTTAGTGAGATTTTCTCAGAGAAATCTGGTTGCATATTGTGCATAGTACATTACTATATTTTACCCAATAAGTTAAACCAGAATGAATAAATGGCAATTAATAAAACATAACAAATTAACTCAAACATGGAATTTCCATATCAGAAAGACTATATGTGAATATATTAATATTCATGTAATTATTTTTGAGAATTTCATCTATGAATACAGTATTTACAACATTTCTTTCCTACATTCTTCCCCTTCAATTGCTCCTATATCTTCCCTGACACTCTCTCAAATATGCTATCTTTTTTAATTAATTTTTTATTGGATATTTTCTTTATTTGCATTTCAAACCCTTCCTGATTTCCTCCCCTGGAAGCCACCTATCTCATACCCCTCCTCCTGATGCTGTTAGGGTGACACCTCAACCCCCCCTCACCCATTTCTGTCTCCCTACCCTGGAATTTTCCTACACTGGGACATTGAGCCTTCACTAGACCAAGGGTTTCTTCTCCTATTGATGCCCAACAAGGCCAACCTCTGCTACATATGTGGCTAGAGCCGTGAGTCCCTCCATGTATACTGTTTGGTTGGTGGTCAAGTACACAGTTGGTGATCAGAAGAGGAGGGTAAAAAGAATATATTGTTATGAAAAGATAAAGGTAAACTAAAATAGGAGTATGCAAAGGAGAGGGAATGGGTACCTAGGGTAAAGAGAAAAACATGATGAAGGGCAGCTGACATTAAACGCCAGTTGGGGCTGGGGCAGATGGAAACCTTCTAGTATGGAAGCTTGCAAAATGTATGCATACACAAAAGGATGCTAGATACAGTGACCATATAACGAGGGAGAATATGCCATTTGGAAGTATCCCATGCCACCAAGTCCTTTATCACAAAGCTCTCCACCACTGGGTTCTCTTTTAAACTCTTGGAAATTGCTCTTGGAAATTGCTTTGTAAAATTCCATTTTAACTATGGAGAATTATCCTGAGTGGGTCAACACACACACACACACACACACACACATTTTGTTTGTTTGTTTGTTTGTTTGTTTGTTTTTTGAAGACAACTTGTTATTATTTCAGAATTTGGATCTACTCTGATTTCATGTACTCTAGCTTCAGTTGGGTGTATTCCCAGTTGTTCAAGGAGAACCTGGTACATGTTATCACTCTTTATGAAAATAGCAAAATGCTAACTTTCTTGGGACCACATCTTTGCTTAGCCTTGTTAACCTTTAACTTGCTGGCAATGTTCTGCCTTCTATCCCTCCTTGAGTTCTAAATTTCCTCAAGATGATTTAGTATCCCCTGAAGGATTTCAGAGTGTTATTGAGCTCAGCAAGTGGCTTTACCTGAGACTTTTCTTCCTCCATGCCTCTTGTTCACTTGTACAGTCTTTAAGAAGGTTTCTTTTTCATATCACTTGAACTCATCGTGCAGGCAGGGACTAAACCACCAACCAAAGAATACACATGGCTCCAGCTGTATAAATAGCAGAGGATGGTCTTATATGGCATCAATGGGAGAAGAGGCCTTTGGTCCTGTGAAGACTTGATGTCCTAGCTTAGGGGAATGCTAGGGTGGTAAGGCAGGAGTGGGTGGTTGCTTGGGGGAGCACCCTCATAGAAACAGGGATATGGAGGATGGGATAGGCAGATGGCAGAGGGGAAACCAGGAGGGGGACTAACTTTTGAAATATAAATAAATAAAACGAAACAAAATAGAAAAAGAAAAAGAAAAGCTATAACGACATGTGGATAATCTCTCCGTGGTAGGTTATTTCCAAAACCTTAAAAGTATTATTTATAACCAAGAACAGATTCATTCACTGAAAACACAGGTAGTGGTGGCTGGAGAGGTAGTTCAGTGGTTAAGAGAATTGACTGTTTTCCCAGAGGTCCTGAGTTCTATTCCCAACAACCACGTGGTGGCTCACAACCATGTGCAGTGAGTCTGAAGACAGTGATAGTGCACTCACATACATTAAAATTAAAAAAAAATCCATGTACTTTCTTTTTTTTTTAAATTTATTTTTATCAGATATTTTCCTTATTTACATTTCAAAAGTTATCCCCTTTCCTGGTTTCCCCTCCAAAAGCCCCCTATCCCCTCCTCACTCCCAATGCTCACCAAATCACCCACTCCTGCTTCCTGGCCTTAGCATTCCCCCTATACTCGGGCATAGAACCTTCACAGGACCAAGGGCCTCTCTTTCCACTGATGACTGACTAGGCCACTCTCTGCTACATATGCAACTAGAGCCATGAGTCCCACCATGTATTTTCTTTGGTTGGTGGTTTAGTCCCAGGGAGCTCTGAGGTTACTGGAATTGTTGTTCCTCCTATGAGGATGCAAACCCCTTTAGCTCCTTGTGAACTTTCTCTAGGTCCTTCATTGAGGACCCTGTGCTTTGTCCAATGGATGGCTGTGAGCATCCACTTCTGTATTTGTCAGGCACTAGAAGAGCCTCACAGGAGACAGCTGTATAGGTACATCTTTGTCTTCCTACAAATTTATATTGCTGCTTTGATCCTTCCACAGAGCCTTTCCTCAAGCTTAGAACATATTTTATAACTATATTTTAAAAAGACTGCTCTGTAAAACAATGTGACAAGGTATGATTGTTCTAGTGATGATTACTGTTTTATTAAATATAAGAAAAAAATCTTTGCCAGGCAGTGGTGGCACATGCCAGCACTTGGGAGGCAGAGGCAGAGGCAGGCTGATTTCTGAATTTGAGGCCAGCCTGGTCTACAGAGTGAGTTCCAGGATAGCCAAGGCTACACAGAGAAACCCTGACTCAAAAAATCAAAACAACAACAACAACAAAATGCAGATAGCAGCAGCAGTGTGGACTTCCCAGAAGATGTCAAGTCCGCTTCAGAGAGTCTTTCCATCTGTGCGGAAAGGAAAGGGATAATCACATATCTTTAACAAACAGACCAGGTTACCGATATTTCAGGTAGTGACTCAGAATGAGGCACATTTCAGGAGTACCTTATTGGATCTCCTCAAAATGTTATATGGAGAAAAATCAAATGAGTTTCTTAGTTCGGCATAACTTTGCATGTTTCTTCTATTCTCTTGCATTAAGAAAAGTTCTGTGTTTACAGTCTTTGTTAGCACACTGAGTCAGACACTGTATAATTATTCTCACTGGGACTCCATTGATTCCTTAGTCTTTGGAGGAAGGTTGGAGATGAAATGTACCATATTACATGCATTTTTTAATTGCTATAGCCAAGTAAGATTTCTGTTTTTAAATGTTTCTAATATCTATTAGTAAAATGGATTTGTTAAGTAAAAGTGATATTTAAAAAATGATTATAAATCCTAAGAGAGTACCTGACACTCACAAATCATAAGATGTATTTAGAAACATATTAAAGTGTTATTTGTTTAATTTTGCATCTTTCATAGATATAAATGATTAAAAATGAGATAAAATGACATATACTGGGCTTTTTCTTCTTAAACAACTATTTAGTGAGGGGGGCATATGTGTGTATGTGAGTGTGTGTACATATGTGTGCATGTGTGGTTATAGTTGTGGCAGTGTTCTATAATTTGTTTGTTTCATTCAAGATTCAAGACCTGCTTGGAATTTTATGAAGACATAATTTTTTCAGTAACTTATGCCCAGCTCCTTTTTTTCCTTAGCATGAAATAATTTCAACTCTAACCTACCTGCTAATGTTTATTTCAATTATTATTAAAGATATTCACCAAAAATAGTTAGAAAATTAGTGTGATTGAAATTTACAATATAGACGTTTGTGCCCTATAATAATATATTAGACGCAACAAATTCATTTGGAAACCTCAAGAGAGCAGTCTCTAAAGTGTGTCTCCTTTCAGATGTATGTTGTGGGAAGTGCTGCCAATCTATTTTGTCTCAGTGCCAAGGGCATACCATTAAGACAATTTTTAGCACCCACTAGAAACAGTAAGAGGAGACCTTTCTGAAATTGGGAGGAGACTTTGCTTTCACAGACAGGGAAAATAACTGTGAAGGTGGTGGATGCTCTGAAAATATGTAGTGAACTAAATATAAAACTATCACTTAATGGTATTAGAAAGGAAGTCTAGCATGTATTTTTGGTACAAAATTGCTCATGTGTGGAAAATTATTTGTAAGTAAAGTAAAAAAATCGTCAAGATAATTTAATGTACCCTGAGATTGTGTGATAAGAACAATTCAGGATTCTTAATTCATAAGCATACAGTACAGAAAATAAGCTAATATGCATGGCAATATACATCGCAATATTTTATTAAGTGAGTACTCCTGTTTGTATATGCATTTACCAATAGTATCTTCTTTTGAGATAGGAGTTTGCCATGGCGCCCAGGCTTCCTCTAATTCAGATTTGTCCTGCATTTCCCTCCAGTCCTAGAACTATAAATATATTCTGCTACACTCTCTATTTCAAATTACTTGTCACACAGCAACCATGTTTTCCAGTGCTTCAGTCATAGCTACAGCGTTTGAATTGTATGATGTTTGAGATGTATATATTTTCATTAACTTAGATGAACAGAGATGGTATATTATGGTCCATGTTCACTTATTATAATGCCAGAGGTTGTGCATTTAATGCTTAATTTGAACTAATGAAGTTACCTACTCAAATCACTTTAATACTTTAAATAATGTTAAGTGCTATTGAAACTTGATTGTGATTCATATGTATCTGCTACTCTTAGAATTCTCAAGGTTTTCTTTTGATATACCTGAGTTTAATCTAATCCCTGTCACTCACATTTAGAGTCTAATGTGTTTACAGTGTTTTAAAAAGTATAGCACAAAACGCTATCATTTTAAAAACCAGATGACTAACTTATAGATATTTTAATGGGAGTATTTTCTAAGCTCTCATTATTACCAAAGGAGTGTACTTCCATCTCTCAAAACTATGTATTGGGGAAAGAAGATTGATTAACAGCTGCTGTTCCACAATCTTTTATCTTTGATTCATGTTCAACAGTATTGACAAAATGCCATTTAAAAGATTTATGTTACAAATTCCCCGATCTGTAATAGATTGATGTAATGTCATATTGCTTTGGTGGTTAAGAAAGCTTTGCTCTTTCTTCTGAGTATATGTTGTACTTACATGATATTCCTAGTGTGTTGTGAGAAAGATACAACAAAAAATACCAGAGGCTACAGAATTAATCTTTGAAAGATTAGCATCTCTCTTTGAAAGATCTATACTCATCTCATCTACTGTCTATCAAAAAAGATATACTTTGTGTGTGTGTGTGTGTGTGTGTGTATGTGTGTGTGTATGAGTGTGTAGTATTTGGTAACTTAAGAATGAAGAAACTAAAAACCTATATAGATTATCAAATGTATTAACTTTAATTGGGGGTAATTATCAATGGGAAGAGTATGTATAGTCAACAAACCATTCCAGCTAATGACCATAGTAATAGACTCTCTTCTGAAGACTTGTAAAAGTATGGACTATTTCGAAGATTTATTTTGACTTTCATTAACTGAGCTACAAAGTAAATGATTCATGTGTGTTTTGTTTTGGTTAATCACTTAAGAACAAAAGTCTTTCATGAATGATATAAAAATCATTTTGTATGTAAAATAATTAAAGATAGAAAAGGAGTCTAAACTTGATATTGGTGAGGCAACATTTAGTATTAAGTGTCTTTTATGTCATACTGTCTTCTAAAGTGCAAACCAAACAGTTTAGGACATCTAAAGGAGGTAAAGTATATAAATATACATGGAATAAAATTATTAAAACTAACACAGGACTTTTTAATCATTGGGACATACTGAAGGAAAATGATTGCAGTGAAACACTGCTGAGATTTTACCAGTGTTACTCAGAATAAGGCCATTGCTTTCTTGCTTGAGGAAGAAGTGCCAAGATATAAAAGCTCATTGGTGGCTTCTTTTCTGTAATCTTTCATTGACATATATGATTTTATAGAATTTGTTTTATGACATTTTATTTCTCTTCTTTTACTCTATTTTTCTTTAGCAATTATACAATATATTCTGACAGTGGCTTCTACCTCCCCCAAATTCTGCAGACCCTCTCATACTCTCTTCCCATCTTAATCAACACCCTTTCTGCCTCTTGTTAGAAAACAAACAGCAACAAAAACCCATCTAAATAATAATAATAAAACAAAATAAAAACAAACCAAAATAGGACAAAACAAATAGAAGAGAAATTAAAAGAAAAGGTACATGAACTGACATATACTCAGAGACATATATGTTCATATGCACAGGAATAATATAAAACAGTACAAAACCACAAAACCAGTGTCTAAAGGATCTGTAGAGGAAAGCAAAAAAAGCCCTAATGTTTGTATACAGAGCATTTCAATAATACACATATTACCACCCTTTCTGTGCCTTCCGACTCTTGATAGTACACTATGTCATTTCAAGCAGACCCCATTTTAAATTTATCTCTACTATGTCCGCCGACATAAAGATTTTCGTCGGGGTTGTTTACAGGAGCAATGGATGGTGTTAGTTTAAAGAAACAGAAGCATATGGACCACAGAAGAAGATGTCTTTACCATCAGCCATTATCAGTATATAAATATAAATGAGAAGAGTGGGGTCCAATGAAAGCTTCGCATTTCCATTGAAGGATGCTTCAGGCCCTACCTCATGTAGATAGCCACAGCTTGTGTGAGTTCTAGAATACAACAGTTATTTCATGCCCTGTAGTCAGCATTCTCAGCTCTCCCTGAAACACACACTTCTCTGACTTTCACATACTTTCTGCCCCTTCTTGCAAAAGGTTCCATGAGTGGATGGGGATGCTAAATGTCTTGTTTGTTTGCTAAGTATATGACAAGTCTGTCAAATTGCCTTCTATATAGCCATCATTATACTCATAAAAAATGTTGTTCTCCACTTTTGACAGAGATCTTTTGGCAGGTGCGAGTGATACTGCATTAATACTGTAGACATCTGAAACACTGAGACAAACTGGGTGGCAAATTTCCAGTCATCATTTACTTTAAATTAGCACCACAAAATTTGCTTGTTTTTTTTTCTTTACAGTAGTATGCAAAAGTTTATATAAATTAAAGTCATCTTTTATTGCATGCAGTTGTGGCTATATGTCCCAGTGAGGAAATGAAAAAGGCATTAATGTTGGGTGGAGAAAAGACCTGATTTGCTTATAATATATATCACCAGTAGATGCTTTTCAATCATTTAATACTCTGCTGTGTTGTCTGGATATATAATAATCCAACTACTTTAGTGCTAAGTTGTAGAAAGGTGGCATAATCCAATGGTTTGGAGAAAACAATTCTAATTTTATTTTGCACATTTTTGTGATAGATCCAATGTAGCTAGACTACCTGGCAAGCACTACGGGATGAGCATTTACTCTGCTTGTGGGATTCTGCTATTTGACCTTCTATGTATGTTCGCTAAAACCATATATTAGATGTGATGAAGTATCCTAGAAAGGCTAATACTAGTAGATAAAGAGAATAATGGCTATTTACTATAATGTGTTATTAATGTAATGTCAGCAAGATCTTCATCAGTGTGCTTTACTTTCATAGGCAGCTCATGTAAAACACGAGAACAAACAAATCACAACAGAAACAATAGATAATGGATGTGCCATTCATCTTAATTTAAACTCTCAATTTTGTATATACACATCACAACCTTTTATTGTATCCCATACATATATGTAATTATGATTTGTCATGAAAATAATACTAGTAGGAAGAGACACATTACTGCTGGCTTTATTACTCTTTGTTTTCCAATCTCTCTTTCCATGGGAAATACTATTTCTCACTCAGTACTCAAAATGAGAGCCCATATGCCTGCATCTGGCTGCAGGAATTAAACCCAAAGGCTGAATGGCACTGCAGTGGTAAAAGAGTCAACACTTTATTAAGTATCTTAGGTTATACCACAGAGGGAGAGAGCCACAGCTTACTTTTTACGGAAGTCCCAGAGCAGTGGGAAAGAACAATGGTAGACAAGAAAGGGAAAGAAAAAGGAAGAAAAGAAAAGATACTAAGAGAGATCCTTAAAGATAAAGATAAGTGTTACTGCTTTTGTCCCCGCCCCAATTAATGGGGCTTTTTATTATTCCCAGAATAGATCCTTAGCATAATATCCCAGATCTTCTTGGTATCCTGGAAGAGACTGAAGGTATCTGTACTAAGATCATGATACAAAATAAGAATGTCAAATCATTGACAACATTGCAGCACATACAAAAGAGCATAGATGTGACTAACCTAAAGCAAAAGAACGCAATTAATAGAAATAATAACACAGCAGAAAACATTTTAGTAATGATGACCTCAAAGGCTGAAATGACAATACAGTGAGATAATTATTAGAAGATTTCCTGCTGTGTTATATATAACAAATAACATTATACAATATAATCTCAAACATAAATTTATTTAAAAATGTCTGTTAAATGCCTGGCATTTCCAGGCAAGTGGGTAGACACAAGGAGATGTGAGGAAATATTTAATTATTGGTGGTGAATTATCAGAATAGCTGTAAGCACTAGGTATTCAGAAGCATAAAAAAAAGGAGACATGCTCATGTTATTCTTTTGTTCTCTTGCTCCTCTGTCCCTATTCCCTCCCCCCTCCACATGCTCATGGCTGCTTTCTCTCTCTCTCTCTCTCTCTCTCTCTCTCTCTCTCTCTCTCTCTCTCTCTCTCTCTCTCTCTCTGCCTCTACTACCCTCTTAATTACTTTTTTTTCATTTTTTAATTAGGTATTTATTTCATTTACATTTTAAATGCTATCCCAAAAGTCCCCCACCCACTCCCACTTCTTGGCCCTGGCATTCCCCTGTACTGAGGCATATAAAGTTTGCATGACCAATGGGCCTCTCTTTTCAGTGATGGCCGACTAGGCCATCTTCTGATACATGTGCAGCTAGAGACACGAGCTCCGGGAAGTACTGGTTAGTTCATATTGTTTTTCCACCTATAGGGTTGCAGACCCCCCAGATCCTTGGGTACTTTCTCTAGCTCCTCCATTGGGGGCCCTGTGATCCATCCAATAGCTGACTGTGAGCATCCACTTCTGTGTTTCCTAGACCCCAGCATAGTCTCACAAGAGACAGCTATATCTGGGTCATTTCAGCAAAATCTTGCTAGTGTATGCAATGGTGTCAGTGTTTGGAAGCTGACTATGGGAAGGATCCCCGGATATGGCAGTCTCTAGATGGTCCATGCTTTTGTCTCAGCTCCAAATTTTGTCTCTGTAACTCCTTCCATGAGTGTTTTGTTTCCAGTTCTAAGAAGGGGCAAAGTGTCCACACTTTGGTCTTCGTTCTTCTTGAGTTTCATGTGTTTTGCAAATTGTATCTTATATCTTGGGTATTCTAAGTCTGGGCTAATATCCACTTATCAGTGAGTACATATTGTGTGAGTTCTTTTGTGATTGGGTTACCTCACTCAGGATGATGCCCTCCAGGCCAATCCATTTGCCTAGGAATTTCATAAATTCATTCCTTTTAGTAGCTGAGTAGTACTCCATTGTGTAAATGTACCACATTTTCTGTATCCATTCCTCTGTTGAGGGACATCTTGATTCTTTCCAGCTTCTGGATATTATAAATAAGGCTGCTATGAACATAGTGGAGCATGTGTCCTTCTTACCGGTTGGAACATCTTCTGGATACATGTTCTCACAACCAAAAAAAGCCTCTTAATTTCTATATCCATGCCCTGAATAAACTCTATTCTATATTAGAAAGAAAGAGAGAGAGAGAGAGAGAGAGAGAGAGAGAGAGAGAGAGAGAGAGAGAGAAGGAAGGAAAGAAAGAAAGAAAGAAAGAAAGAAAGAAAGAAAGAAAGAAAGAAAGAAAGAAAGAAAGAAAGAAAGAAAAAAAGAAAGAAAGAAAGAAAGAAAGAAAAAAAGAAAGAAAGGAGACACAAGACAGTCCTCAGGTGTTAAGCCAGACAACAGTGCTTTTAGTGAGAATAGAAGGATGGGCTTTGTAGATGATAGCTAGACTTTGATTTCACATTGCTTAATGTAAAAGTAGTGACTGTCCTTATTCAACAAAATGACAGCTGTATAAGCATTTTCAGATCAGTACAGATACAAGATTTGCAGATTTGATTTTCAATGAGTACTTAACCCTACTGTACATCATTTACATATTAAGTTACTGGAAATTTCACTAGGTCCATCTGCAGATGTCCCATCATGCCACAATCTCCACAGTTCTGCTCTATCCTTCCTCATCTGCTTCTCATGAATTTTCTGTTCTTTTTAGAGATGTCATATCCTTTTTGTTCTTTTGTTTTATTCCAGAAAATAATAGTGCAGCTAGTTTCTGTTTCTATCTCCATATAGTTTCTGTAACACTGTGGGATTCAGAAGAGTGTGAATGTCAGCTTGTAATACTTGCTTAGTCCATAACAAGACTAAATGAGTGACATTTTGATTCCATGCAGATCTTTAAGGTTCTTTTTTGTTTTTGTTTTGTTTTGTTTTTTCAAGACAGGGTGTCTCTGTGTAGCCCTAGCTGTTCTGGGATTCACTTTGTAGACCAGGCTGGCCTCGAACTCAGAAATCTACCTGCCTCTGCCTTCCAAGTGCTGGGATTAAAGGCATGCACCACCACTGCCCAGTGATCTTTCAGCTACTTCAGGAAAGGAAGACAGTATGCAATTTGTCCTCCTTTTAAAGGATAAACTACATCTAAACAAACCATGTGCTGATCATTCTTCTATTCTACTGATCATTGTTGAAGTGACTTTCTTTCTTTCAATTGTTTTAATAATAGGTTTATCTTATAGGTACAAGAAATCTTACATCTGGTAATTATGGACATTGGGTACATTTTACTATCTGTGTACATTGCTAAGGAATTATATTCATGAATAAATAGTGGCCATTTCTACTAATCAATTACCCCACAGCCACAAAGTGTTAAGATAAAACTCTAGGATTCAAAACTCAAAATGCCATTTCATGTCACTTGACCATTTAATACTGTCTAGATTATTATGATGCTCTGGGATTCAGTTTCATGGGGAATTGTGCTATGTTGCTCACACTCATTGAGAAGCTTCAGGTTTGTACATAAGGGTTTAAATGATCATTTCTATCTACACAGGACACTATAAGATGGTTTTTCTTTTCTGTTTCTTTCACAGACTACACACCGAAATCGAACCATGAGTCAAAGTCACAGCACAAGGGACAGAAAAGCAATACATACTCCCACCGAGGACCGTTTTAGATACTCTGCAGCTGACCAGACAAGTCCCTACAAGAATATCTGCCAACTCCCAGGTCTGTGTCTGAGCAATATCTTGAAGGACAAGGAATTAGGAGGAGTTATGAAACACACAAGGGGAAACCACGAAGCCGTCACATCAGAAATGACTCAGAACTCGAGGACAACTATGGGACAGAGCTTTCTGAAGCCAGCAGCTAAGCCAGAAGGACTGCCCATGTTCTCAGAAAAACCAAAGGACCCAGCATCTCTGTCCCGACAGCACTCCACCTTCACAGGCAGATTTGGACAGCCACCCAGAGGACCTATCTCCTTACATACATACAGCAGGAAGAATGTTTTTCTCCACCACAATTTACATACAACAGAGTTCCAGACTCTGGGCCAGCAGGATGGATAGAAAAATCTATACCCTATGAACAATAGAGATGACTACTGTTCTATGTGGTATCTAAGAGTGGTCATGCCCATTTTACTACTTTTATTTTTAGCTCTAAGCAAAGACTTATGGGCTTTTATTTTATTTCTAAGAATGACAGCTTGAGTATGTTGACTTACTAGGTTGAATTGTTCAGAAGACTTTGATCTCTCTATGGAAACATACATGTATAATGAGTGGGACGATCTTGCTGGTTTATGTAATCTATAAGTTATTTCTATTTTTTTTTCTGTATCACTTGCTAATATGCATTGAGGTTTCAAGAAAGTAATGTCAAATAGCTCTTGGTTTATGCTGTTATTATAAGGTAGGTTAGAAGAAGTATAAGAAGGAACTGTACAGTTTTAGATTACATAGTTACTAGAAAGAGCAGAACAGACTTAAAGCTTATACTAGGTGGTATGTTTGTTAGTGGTATGAAGCTTGTGTGCATGTAACCTGAGATACATTTGTCTCTCTATTACATACATTCAAGCTTGTGGAGCTATTGGGAGGGAAGGACCATTTCTTTAGTTTTTAGAATGTTTAGTTACACTAGATCACAAGGGATAGAAAGTCACAGCTCGGCTCTTCACAAGGATGTGCTTTTTAGTTTTGTTTTTGTTTTCCTACTGATATAGAAAGTGTCAAAATATCACAGACTGAAGTGACAGTCAGCATAATTTTGTCAAATGGCACACTCAGTTATCATCATGGATAAAGAACATTTTTTCATTTATATTTCAAAGATATAATATTCTAAAATATATATTCTTTTGCTACACCTTTTTGTATTTTCAAAATATTTATTTATTTTTATATACATCTAGGTTTACTTTACATTCATTAAACCATGATTTTTTTAATTAAGAAACAGAAGGACTGGTTTGGTTAGGTTTGTTTTTTGTAACATATATATATATATATATATATATATATATATATATATATATATATATATATATAATTCTGGCTACAAACTCAACTAGATTTTCAAGAAAATATTGAAATATGTGGACTTTGGCAATTGGATCTACAAAATAAATCTCCAACCAAAATGCTTGATTCTCATTTTGTAGCAAATATTAGTCTTTGACATGTAAGGTCTAATATGTTGCATACTTAAGTGTATAGGAGATAGATCAAAAAAGCTAAATAGAAGCATCATGCTCTTTTAATAAGAGTATCAACTGACCGTGTCCTTAGAGAAAGTTCAGGTCTAGTAACTACTCACATTCAGTACAGTGGATGTAATGAAACTATCAAACCCAGTGCACGTGCTGTTTCTCATGCATTCTCTATCAGACAGAATCCATCAGCATGCACAAATGAGATGAACAAAGGGAAAATGACATGGCAGTTTTAGCATGCCATTTGCCTAAGTTGCTATTAATAGAACTACACTGAACATGCATTGCCTAATATAAAAATATATTTGAGCTCTACATTTTGGGGAAGAATCCTGAGTTGCCCCTTCCAGCTTTAATTATTGAAGTTTGGCTATGCTTGTTCTTAGTTGATTTTGCTAATGAAGACATGTACATCACACAAGCTCTCTTGTATTTTGTGTGTGTGTGTGTGTGTGTGTGTGTGTGTTTATAATTCTGCTAAAGAAGAAAAGGCACTGCATCTTGCTGCCTAGCGTTCCCAACATCCTCTAGGAGCTACAAAACTCATGTGGATGTGCTATATGGGCTGGATGATACTTGGGAAATTATAAAACAAAATGATTAGTTGTAGAATTCAGCTTGATTTCTATTGAATGTTGGTTTCTATTGTTAGAATATTTTACAACTGTAAATACCCAAGCATGACACACAAAACAAGGTTTTTTTTTTTTTTTCTCTCTCCAGGATATGGAAAAATATGCAAGGAAATGAGTAATGTTTTCCATTTGCATTTTGACGTTTATAGTTATGTTTTCTTGGAAGATAGCTTTTGAATTATACTTTGTAAGAAATAATCTATTTAAAATATCCTGTCATTTAAAAGACATTTTAAGAGATGTTTTGAACACTAGTATTTTCTTGACAAACCTTTTTTAAACTGAAACATTCAAAAAGAAACCCTGGGATAACCTGCTCACTTTTGAAAGGAAGGGTATTTTTGGAACGATCACCTTGAGACTGTTCTGTATCAGTATTTTCATCCGTGTTCTAGTTTCAATGTAATACCCAGTGTGACTCAGGCCTAGAGAAGGTGCAAGCCCATGATGTTAGTGCAGGCCAGAAACAATGGCTTGGGGTTCTTTCAGAAGTCTCTCTGTATGGCTATCGTAGGTCCTAACAACCTCGCGTGGGCATTCTTTCAGTGAATTGATTTCTTTGTACTAAAATCTCTAGTTTTCTAAGCCTGTTCCACATATTAAACAGTTTTATACATTTCCCCAAGGTGGTACATATCCAAAGACATGAAGCCAGGGAAAAAAAAGTGCTTGTTTTTCTGATGAAGCAATGGTCTCCTCCTTTTTCTTCTTTGCATGTATTTGTGTAGCTAAGTCTGAATACTCATGTAATACTTCTGCTGCAGACTCTTCTCAACACCAGGGGTAGAAGAGTCATTCCTTGAAGGACAACTTTGTCTACCTGAAATAAATGATTCCCACTTTTGTAACCACTGGAATATGAATCTTTCTTTCTAGATCAAGTCTACTGTTGTGTTTTCTAGATTTCTATATGCTAAGTGTCACACAGAATCTTGAGCAATTTCCAAAACTATCTTTGCTTCTCTCATCCACAGTCATCTTTGTCTAAATGATGCAATGAAGCTCTTATTGTCATTGTATAACAATTAATCTCTAGCAACATGCATAGGTAGTGGTGCTAGTGACACACATTATTCAAGGATTTATTATTATTTTTTTGTTATTTGTTGACATGTAAACATGACAATGGGATGATAGTTAATATGAAAGAATTTCAGGGAATGAAATTCACTTAACATAAAATACTTATAGAATTGTCACGAATAATCTGGATATTTTTCCTGTGTATCCATGTGTATATATTCTGAGACTTAACTGGGATACATGTTACGACTTCCATGGTGTCTAAATCTTCTTGAGCTAAGTTAATATTTCACATTTTTTGTTTTCTGTTTTTTGTATGGTCATGATGAACTATTACTTCCTCTTTCCACAATAAGAGCTACAACCCTTTCCCCCCATGACTAAACACTTAAAGATCACATTCTTAAAATAATTGCTCACTTTCACTGACTTTCCCAGAAATTTAGCTTGTAAAACAGCAAGGACTGCTTAAAAACTGGTGAGTTGTATTTTCTATGTAACTCATCATTATATTATCAACTTACTTATCAAGTCTTCATACCAGTAGCTATGTAGGAGTTCCAAGTGCCCCATCTTGACTTTGAGGTTTTGTTTAACAATTATATAGTTTCCAAGAAAATCTTTTTCTAATCACAGTGCGTATCTCTGTTGAAGCAATTTAATTTGTTTTTTATTATTATTTTGCCTAATAACATTTCTTTATGTGTTTCTTATATGTCCTTAGTTTAATTGGCAATTTGATCTTTCTCATCTTCATGTGCACACATGCACACACACATGCACACACACACACACACACACACACTATCTTTTTGTTTATAAATACTAAAAAATATTATCTTCCCCATAATTTGCAAACACAAAACTACAATATATAGTATAGTAAACCTTTCTTTCTCTCTTATACACACAAAAACAGAAGTGCAAACAAACAAAGTCCATAAAAACACAAAATCAGAAACCACAATATATAATCAATCATCATGGTTAAAATAAGCTTGAACAAAGCAATGTCAGAAAAGAACCCTACAAACATATCATTGAATTTGTTTTGTGTAGATCATCTTCTTCTATACCTATTGAGACTCCATTGGAGAAAACTATGTTTTTTTTTCTTTACAAGCAGTTGTCAATTGTAGACAGTTTCTTGGATAGGAGTAATAGTAGCATGCGTACACATACCCCTTGCTGCCTTGAGAACTATACTGATTGAACCAATTTGTGACGATAAATTGTATAATGATTATAAAACAGCGATTTAAAATATTTACAATTTAATATATCAAATATTCTTTCTAGTAATCTCATGGTTATATTAAACATTCTCTTTTAGATTTTTATTTCTCTAATAGAGTGAATGTTCCCCTATCTGTTATACAACTGATAAAATATACACATCAGAGAATTAAATCTCAAAAGTGAATCTCATGACCCATGGAAAATAAAAAAAAAATCTAATCACTTATTTAATATCTAAACAATGAAAACAAACAACACAGAAATTTAATTTGAGGTTTTAGTTTATCCAAGCATGATTCTCAGGGCATCATAATAGTCATAATGATACAGCAGTCTATTCCTTTATTTTAAGCATTACATACACACAAAAAGTACACATGGAGGGAGCCATAGCTACAGTTGTATATGTAGCAGAGGATGACCTTGCTGGGCATCAACAGGAGAGGCCCTTGGTCCTGTGAAGTCTTGATTCCCCAGTGTAGGGGAATGCCAGGGTGGGGCGGGAAGAGAGGGTGGGTGTGCTAAAACCCTCATAGGAGCAGGAGGAAGGGTGATAGGATAGCTTCTTTCCAGGGAGAAACCAGGAAAGGAAATAACATTTGAAATGTAAATAATGAAAATAACCAAAAAATAAAAATAAAAAAGGAAATTGTCAAACAACTAAAATTAAAAAAAAAACAACAAAACAAACCAAAAAGCAAATGAAAACAACATGTCAGTATGTATACAAATTGAGTCTAAGATTCTGTGGGTTTATGGTGAAATAATATTGTGTCCTGGAAATTTGAATTGATGCTATGTTTTCACTGAATGGATCTTTTTTTTTTTCTTTTGATTTTTTGAGACAGGGTTTCTCTGTGTAGCCCTGGCTGTCCTGGAACTCACTCTGTAGACCAGGCTGGCCTCGAACTCAGAAATCTGCCTGCCTCTGCCTCCTGAGTGCTGGGATTAAAGGAGTGCGCCACCATGCCCGGCTGAATGGATCTTTTTATTTCCTTTTACACTAGCTATTTATATTGATGACTCCTCAAAGTTTGCCCTTACAGAAACAGAATGTATGGCCTAAGCATGTGTCATCTAGATCCAGACAAAAGTCTTTTTAGAACACATAACAAAATTTCACCATCCCAAACAATGTCTTATTTTATTTTCTCACAGTGCTATTTTTAAAGATGTGCATAGTTGGTACTGTGTTGAATATCATTAGAAACATTGGTTTAAAATAATTGATAATAATATATTAAAGGATATTCTATTGAAAATTATGGTGAGCAGTAGTATCTATAATGGTCTTATTAATAAACTATTTTCTAATATATACTTGTTTCCTAATATGAAGTCAGAGATCTTAAAGAGTGTTTACATAACATAGTAGGTCAGGAAACAATATGCTTTAGATCATGAGAGACAAACTAATATCTGACTATCTAGTGGAGTGCAAAACCCTGATTTCAAACAGGGTTTGAAAGAGAGAGAATAAATGGTTTTAAATAAAGAAGTCCAAGAGCTATTAATACATCTCTACCAGGTTATTCCCAGAATCAGTAATCCATATTAGATGTCAGAACAATCATGTAAATAATAAAACTCTAGTTGGAGTTATTATTATGAAGTCACAATTTGATTTCGTAGTAAAGTCATTTGTTTACATCATTCATAAGAGGCAGTACAGCTCTACTTACAAAGGGACCAAGGATCAAATGTATACAGTTTTTAACTTTTCTATTACAAGAGGTGGTCAAGTAATTACCTAACATATTCAGGATCATATGGGAAGAGGAGCATCGATTATTTTGGCATTGTACTTAAAAGCAAGGAAATAAATTGGAGAGTTAGAATCTACCTGTACAGTTCAAATACCACATATAAAAGTTGCTTCTATGTTCACTATGGGGAGCTCCTATATTAGTTTTCAAAACTCTGGATAGGATCACCTTAATATTGTCTCATATAATTTTTGTGAAGTGGATAAAAGATAATAATTATAAAATGCTGGCATACATATATATTTAGATATATTTAGCTGTTTTATCATTTAGTGTATCAATCTTAAATGCTGCCAGCTATGAAAGTATTCCTTATAGTAAATTTCTTTATTCAGAACAATTGACATGATTGCTGATGACATTGCCATTAATGAAAGAAGCATTTTTTTTTCTTTTCTAAAAATCCTGTAGCACACTCTCACGAGGAATTCAATAATCTCACAATACAGTTCAGTTGTGAACTATTTTAAGGTTCTATGATACAAAACTAATTTGGACCATGTGTAAATATTCATAGACTTTTGAAACTTCTGTATTTTTAAGCAAATGGAATCTCGTCTTTCATATCAAATGTTTTGCCTACTATACAAAGTTTGGCCTATGTTAATCTTTTGAGCAGATAATGTTCTGGGCAAACATGTTTATCCTGCCAAATGTTTAAAAACAACTTTCAGAGGTTCTACAGAGCTATGCTTTTAATTGCTAATTTTCATTGCAAAAAATTAAAAGGAATGATTTGGGGGTGAGATATAAGAAATTAACATTTGATAATACAAGGATAACCTTTACATGGTAAACAAAAATATGCCTACATTTTATGTGTGTGATTGTTTTACTTGCATATATGTTTTCACCTGTATGTGTCCCACATACTCACAAAGGCTAAAAAATGGATCAGATTCTCTGAAATAGGAGTTTCAGAGTGCTCAAAGCAGCTGCGTGGGTGTTGGAAACAAAAGCCTAGTCCTCTGGAAGAGTGGATACTCTCAACTCTGGAACCATCTCTCTAATTTTTGTCTGAAATGGGTCCTTATGAGTTCCAATAGTGTCTAAATTCCAAACTAATGCTCAGCATAGGAAGGTGTATTGTTAATTGGTTCACATTATTTTTCTTATATAATTATTATCATAGTTTCACAAATAAAAATCAATGTTATTCTTCCTACTTTGTCTATTAAAAACTTGTTTCAAGTCATATGAAAAATAACAGTTGCAAACAATATTATTAAATAGTATTGATCTACATAAATGCAGAGTAGAAAAATTAATATTTTCAGATTTATTGAGGGTTACTAATGATCTACACAAATACCACATAACTTAAGTAAAGTTTTGAGATAGATAATGGACTATTGGAAATTATATTAGTAATGAAAAAATTGCACACTGCACATGATATTTGGGGTGAAAAAGTAATAACCTACACTGTCACCTATGTGACTCACTATTAATATAAACACAGTAAGTATATATGTAAATATTAATCCTTCCTACATGTCAGAATGTGGATATTGATTACTTCTATAACAGAAATATTTGTCAGATAGGGTGGCATATGTTTATGAGCCAACCACTGGAGTTCAACCTCAAGCTTGAACTTAACCTAGGTTATATAGGAGTTTTAAGGCCAGTCTGTAATATATAGTGAGACCCGCTCTCTAGATACTTTAGAATACTAATTAAAAATGCATTTGTAACAATGTGGAAATCTGACATACCTAGTTTTAACAATTAACATCCTTCAATTTAATTCTTTCTACTGTAGTAGTCCTGTGGACTTATATGGCTATTTAACAAAGAGAATATCACATGATTTTGGAAGTCCTTCTGCAGAAGCCAAATTACAGGTTATTATATTCATGTTAGTAAGATCATAGAGCAAGGGGAATGCCCTTTCATTGCTAGTGGGAGTGCAAACTTGGACAGCCAGTTTGGAAATCAATTTGGCAGTTTTATAGAAAATTAGAAATAGATTTGCCTCAAGTCCTAGATATAGCATTCCTGGGCATATAGTCAAAGATGTTCTACCATACCACAAGGACACTTGCTCAACTCTGTTTACAACAGGTTTATTCACAATAAACTAAAGACTGATCCAGCTTGATACCCATGCCATGAGAGGAACTCTAGCCCCAACACTATTATTGGTATTCTCCTATACTTACAAACAAGAACCTAATATATTTGTAATCAGAGAGGCCTCACCCAGAAACTGATGGAAACTGATACAGAGACCCATAGCCAACATTAGGCAAGCTCAGGGAATCCAGGAGAAGAGAGCAAGGAAGTATTGGAGGGGGACAAATGGGTTAAGGACACTACAAAAAAAAAAAAAAAAAAAAAAAAAAAAACAACCCTCATTAACTAACTTGGGCCCATAGGGGCTCACAGAGATTGAACTGCTAACCACAGAGCATTCATAGGATGCTATGATATAGACTGTTTGCAAATATGTAACAGTTGAGGGGCTTGGACTTCATGTGAGAATCCAAACAGCTAGCATAGGATCTATCTCTGACTCATTTGCTTGCTTTTTGACCTCTTTCTTCTTAAGAGGATGCCTTGTCTACCTTTAATAGGACACACAGTTTTACTGCAACATGGTATACCAAGACTTATTGACCTCCAGCTTTCTAAGGAGAAAAGAAGGAGCAGTAGATGGGGAGTGGGAGGTAAGAGGGAGGGACTGGGAGGAGAGAAGGGAGAGAAAGCTGCAATCTGGATATAAAGTAAAAATAATACTTTAAAAATATAAAAATATTCATAATAAAATATGTATAGAAGAAGAGAAGGAGTATAGATCAAAGACACATGACAGAGTAGAGACAATCATTGAAGGAAATTTCTGCAATGTAAGAAAGTTTTTTTTTTTTTTAACCAAGTTCAAGATGATAGTTTATATAAAATGTACAGAATGAAAAAAGAAACTCCTTAAGACATATAAGTGTATAAAACAAAGAAAGAACACTAAAAGCTTCAAAAGAAAAAAACACCAAGTCACATATAAAGTTAGGCCAATTAGAATGACTCCTTTTCAATGGAAGAGCCTGGTCAAATATTGGACAAGTCCTGAGACAATACAGACAACAAAGCAGAAAAGCATACTTTGCAAACTATCAATATCATCAAAGAAAGAGAAACATTTCAGCATAAAATTAAATTTAAGAAAATGTTGTCCACAAATCTAACTCTAAAGAGAATGCTATTTACATCCAAGAGTACATAAGAGATGAATAACCCCCAAAAAAGCAAATTAAAAGAGGAGTTGTGAGACACCAGTATAACACAGCAAGAAAATAACAACAATTAATATATGCTCCTCAATAATAATTCTCAATATTATTCATGTCTATTACTAAATTAAAATATAACTGGTTGGATTAGAAAATAGGATCTATCTTTCTACTACATCCAAGAAATAGGTCACACTATTAAGGATAGACATAGTCTTAGGTTAAAGAATAGAAAAGTGTATTCCACAGAAATAAAAGCAAGAAGAGTGAATATCTGTCAAAATAGACTTAATGCTAAAACTAAACAGAAGAGATAGTGAAGAGCATTACTTACCTATCAAGAGAAAAACCTACTAGGATTACATCAAACAAACGTAAATCCAAGTCCACAAAAAAATCACCACAACTAAAATCATATATTGATCCCAACACAATGGTAATATGTGATTTCAATATTTGACAATTACCATTATTTGGTCATACAGACCAAAATTAAACAAAGAAATGCAGGAGTTATATATGATCATAAACCAAATGGATCTAGCATAACAATGGCAGAAAGTATACAAACTCATAGAAACTGAACCACTCAATATTAAATGGTCAATTGATATTTGACAACAGAGCTAAAAACCATCCAGTGGAAAAAAGACAGTATTATCAGCAAATGGTGC
This sequence comes from Mus caroli, assembly GCF_978045245.1. Taxonomy (NCBI): domain Eukaryota; kingdom Metazoa; phylum Chordata; class Mammalia; order Rodentia; family Muridae; genus Mus; species Mus caroli. The sequence continues at coordinate 86,506,634 of NW_028227262.1, read as the reverse complement.
TGGTTCAACTAAAGGTCAGCATGTAGAAGAATGCAAATCAACCCAGTTTTATCTCCTTGTACAAAGCTCAAGTCTAAGTGGATCAAGAACCTCCACATAAAACCAGATTCACTGAAACTTATAGAAGAGAAAGTGGGGAAGAGTCTTGAACACATGGGCACAGGGGAAAATTTCCTCAACAGAACAACAATGGCTTATGCTCTAATATCAAGAATCGACAAATGGGGCCTCATAAAACTGCAAAGATTCTGTAAGGCAAAGGATATTGTCAATAGGATAAAATGGCAACCAATAGATTAGGAAATGTTTACCAACCATCCAGTAGAGGGCTAATATCCAAAATATACAAAGAACTCAAGAAGTTAGACTCCAGAGAATCAAATAACCCTAATAAAAATGGGGTACAGAGCTAAACAAAGAATTTTCAGCTGAAGAATATCGAATGGCCAAGAAGCACCTAAAGAAATGTTGAACATCCTCAGTCATTATGAAAATGAAAGTTAAAACAATCCTGAAATTCCACCTCACACCAGTCAGAATGGCTAAATTAAAAAACTCAGGTGAGAGCAGATGCTGTTGATGATGTGGAGAAAGGGGAGCACTCCTCCATTGCTGGCGGGATTGCAAGCTGGTACAACTACTCTGGAAATCAGTCTGGTGGTTCCTCAGAAAATTGGACATAGTAAGTATTACATGAGGACCCAGCCTTGCAGTTTTTACCTCTAGTTCTGTCTCGGTGTCCTGATTTTACAGCTGAAGAAAATGAGTATGGTGGTTCCTCAGAAAATTGGACATAGTACTACCTGAGGACCCAGCACTCCTGGCCATATACTCAGAAGATGCCCCAACATGTGATAAGGAGACATGCTCCACTATGTTTATAACAGCCTTATTCATAAGAGCCAAAAGCTGGAAAGAACCCAGATGTCCCTCAATGGAGGAATGGATACAGAAAATGTGGTGTATTTACACAATCAAATACTACTCAGCTATTAAAAACAATGAATTCATGAAATTCTTTGGCAAATGGATGGAACAAGAAAATATCATCCTGAGTGAGATAACCCAACCTGACTCTGCCAGAACCTGAGAAATACAGAGGAGAATACTCTCAGCCAACCATTGGACTGAACATGAGGTCACCAATGGTGGAGTTAGAGAAAGGACTGAATGAGGTGAAGGGTTTTGTAACCCCATAGGAAGAACAATAATATCAACCAACCAGATCCCACCCCCATGCCCCCAGAGCCCATAGGGACTAAACAACCAACCAAGGAGCACACTTGAAGAGATCCATGGCTCCAGCTGCACATGTATCAGAGGATTGCCTTGTCTGGCATCAATGAGAAGAGAGGCCCTTGGTCCTGTGAGGGCTCAATGGATGCCCTAGTGTAGGGAAAATTGAAGGCAGAGGAGGGAATTTGGTGGGTGGATAAGGCAATACCCTCATGGAAGCAAGGGGAGGGAGGATGGGATAGGGGTTTTCAGTGGGGCGTAGGGGAGACTGGGAAAGGGGGTAACATTTGAAATGTAAATAAAGAAAATATCTAATAAAAATCAATCAAAATTTAAAATAAGAACTGTTTTAAGACTTAATGAAAATGAAATTGCATCATAAACAAACCTGTATAACACAAAGAGGGCATCTCTAAGAGGCAATAAAAGATGAGATAGCCCCAAAATATAACAAAATGACACACTTAAAAGCTTAAGAAAACAAGAAATAACCTCACAAACAAAGGAATATGTACGATGATATAATCAATGACAGTCATGCCATCAATGAAATAAAACAACAACAATATAAAAATATCAATGAAATAAATTGTTGATTCTATGAGAATCCAATCTGTATCAAAATTTCAACACAATTCTTTAAAGAAATTGAAAAATCAATCTTACACTCCGTGGGGGGGGGGGGGAAACCACAGGATGGCTAAAATAACCCTGTATAATAGAAGAACAGCTGAAGATATCACCATCCAAGACTTCAAACTGTATTATATAACCATAGTAATAAAAACTGAATATATTGACATAAAAATAGACATGGTGATTACTAGAATAGAAGTGGAGATTCATTCTTAATTATACACACCTACAGACACGCAATTTTTGAAAAAGAAACCCAAAATGCATACTGGAGAAAAGGCAGAATCTTCAACAGATGGTGCTGGTTTAAGTGGGTCTTATATGTAGAAGAATGAAAATAGATCCATATATATCACCTTGCAGAAACTCAACATCAAAAGAATCTAGGACATCAACATAAAACTATATGTACTCGATTTGATATAGGTAAAATCAGGGAATCAGCTTGAACTCATTGGCACAGGAAAAGACTTTCTGAACATGACCCTTATAGAGGACACTTTAAGGCCCACATATTTTGAATGGACCTCACAGAGTTAATAAGCTTCTATACTGCAAAAACAATCATCTGAGAAAATGACTGCAGGAGATTTAAGAAATTCCCACTAACTCATCTGACAAAGAGTTAGTCATCATGAGCATCCCTCAAGTAGAGTGAAATGACCTAGAAGATTATAATTCATCATCATGAATTTTTAAATATAAATATTGCTTAGTTATAATTAATGTGCTATTCAATTTGCCCCTTTAATATACAGTGTGACACATTATACTTAAAAATTGCATCATTGGACAATCAAGCATAGAATTAAACAAAGAATGTGCTAAATAACTAAGAAGAAACATTGCACACATGTCACCCTTTCATGTAACTGACTCATATATGACATTCACAGTCTGATTTTATAACATTTGCAATTATAAAGTAGCAATGGGCAAGTTATTGCAATATAAACATCCTAAGAAGTTTCTTTTTGTAGAATAAGTTTTCCCTGGACCTTTTCCTTTTGTGAAAGTAGTAAAGGATCCAAAGTTTCATGAAAGGTACTACTGTTTATGGAGAATGGACACAGGGAAGAACAAATAATTCCCCAACAGTTCTCTTCTCTCTCTCTTTTTTCTCTCTCCCTTTCTCCTCTCTTGCTTACCTACTCTCAAAAGCTGTCTTTCCCAGTTCGTGATTTACCAGTGACTTGTTTAATTCGAAGACACCAAACGATCAGTTTTGAAGCAGTCTCAATCCCTTTTTCTATACACATCGGATGACTTGGGATGACACAGAGGCCTTCATAGTCTGAACCTTACCATGAATAAAAGTAAGAGGACATGGGAAGCCTTTTCACTAAATATCACTGTGAGGACTAAAAATGGCAGTCAGAAAACTTGTCAATGTATCCAGGGTAGGACTGTTTACTCAAGGACCTTATGAATCAGCTGCTGAATATCTGTTAAGGCTGAAATATATCGGATATTTGCCTGTCTAGACCCACATTCTCCCCAGACCATTGTCAGGTAGTTGGCCTCAAATATGAGAGGAAAGCTCCAGAAATTAGAAAGAATTAAAGGGATAGCCACCTGTGCTCAGAGGAACACCTAAAGGAGAAGAATGTTCCCATAAATGATACAGACTTGAGCAAATGGGGAATGTGCAATACTGGGCGTCAGACTTTACTGAAATCAGCTTTACTAATTTTTTCTTTATAAATATTTGCTGGTGTTTATACATTCCTTTCTCATCAGAACAGAGACTTCTCCAATTGTTACTAAGAGATTTCATCAAAAAATAATTCCCAGGTTTGGGACTGCCATTAACTTTGGAATCTGGTAACAACCAGGTATTCTTGGCCAAGGCACCACAATATCTGACAAAGGTATAAAATATTCATTGGAAATTGCATTGGGTATACAGTCCACAGACTTCAGATCAAGTAGAAAGAAGAAAGAAAACTCTTAAGGAGACTCTCACCACAGTGATCCTGGAAACTGGAAAAATTGGGGCACCTCCTCCCTTTTTCCTGGGTCAGGGTCTGACATACTCCTGCACAAACTTTGATATTCCCCAGGAAGAATGTCTAATTATTCCCTTCTCAAGACTTTCTAGGCTTTCAGGAAGAACAGCAGGGGACCAGAATGTGAAGGGAATTTTGCATCTCCTACTTCTGAACCCACCCACCAATTCCAGCCAGAAGACTTGGTTTGTATGAAGCAGATCTCTGCCCACACCCTGAAACTTGTCTGGAAAGGGACCCTATCCAGCCCAGTTATCATCACCACCCTAACTTTCATGAAAGTGGATGGTGTCATTCCCTGGATTCACAAGTCTTAATTGAAAAAAGGGACACTGAGGATGATCATAGATGGACAGTCACCTGAATCTTGGACTCCTTAAAATAAAACTGACTTAGTTTAATGACTGGTATACACAAACCTCATCAGCCCCAAATTTGGACATGGAAACTCAGAAAGAACATGGGGCTGGAAAACTCTAATGTGGGGTGGATGTCTGTTATCTTATATCCTTTTTAGGGATGAAACAGTTTGGGTTCAGAAGAGGCACAAGAAATAATAAATAAGGTTAAAGAGAAAAGAGTTAGAAAAACACTTCAGAGATTATAACTTTATTCAGTTTCTAACAGCAGTAAGTCATCCTGCCAAGGGTAAGGTACCTACAGCATGTCTTCAAATTATAATCTTGCTTTTTCCTCTTGTAATACTCATCTTGTTTCCTGGTTTGCTCAAATGCCCAATGAAACAATGCTTGCCTAGATGACTGCAGATTCTTGTATTCCCCTGAATCTACCTTGTTGGGATAATCTTTTTGTGCATTGTGTAAAGGTTGTCTTTGTATTATTCAAATGTTGGTTTCCGAATGAGAACGGAGTTGAGTATAGACCAGACTTCGTTATTATCATTTTTATTGGATCATCACCTGCCTAGGTATTTTGTAAATATTGTCTGTCACCTCTGATTTGTTTGATAAAGTCTATAGCTGAGGCAGGATAGTAAAGGCAAGACTTCTGGGAAGAGATGGGGATTCTGGGAAATAACAGGGGGCAGAGATTTGACAGTATGACATGGAGGTAGAAAAAAACAGTTGCCTGAAACAAATGTGAGGTAATAGGCCATGTAGCAGAACATGGAATAGAATAGACTCTGAGTAATCTCATGACCTCTATTTGAGGATTCAAACATAATAATGAAAACAGCAGAATGTGGAATAGACAGGTAAAGAATAGGGGAGAACACATACTGGGCTTTACTCAATATTAATGGAGGTCATATGGGCTCCAGTTCTGATCCCAATCCTAGTAGGGGCAGGGATAGCTAGTGCAACTGCCATAGGTACCTCAGCCTTGATTTTGGGGGCTGGGTGGAGTAAAAACTGTTGACAACTCAGCTCCCAGCTAGACTTAGACACAGATTAGAAAATTCTCTGTCTGAGTTGACTTCTTTATAGACATAATCCTATAAAATAGGAAAGACTTCATATAGCATTAGAAGAAACTTAGTGTTTCTATGCCAATTTATCAAGGGAATTAATGAAAATCTTGAATTGGCCAGAGATGCACATTTATCTGTGTATGTAGTAATAAGTTATTGTGAGTAATTTTATCGTCCAGAATAATAGTATTAGCCTAATGCTTCTGAGCTACCTAACCAAAAGTTCTTGTACTCATGTGAAGGATAGGCCCATACCATATAGTCCATCTTAGATATACAGAGTGTTTACTTTCAGATCACCAGTGGGCGTGGCTTATACTGGCAGTTGTTATTTTGTATTCAGAGTTTATATCTGCACAAGTACTTTTCTTTCAACTTTTGTTTTAGTTTGGTTTGATTTACAAACTTTATTTCTGTATGAAATGTTTTGCTTTGTTTTCATTGTTTAATTCAATCTCCAGTCTACAGGTGGGCATCATAAGTAACAAACTATATGAAATAAGGAATGTACCTATTTGTCCTGCCTCACTGCCTGAGACAGTTTTTCACTCTTTCCTGCCATCAAAATAGCATTCACGTGACTGCTTTTCCTTCTGGATTCTATTCTGAACAACACCCATGGTTTCCCTTAATTTACTGTGTGTAGACATTAGATTCAGGTGTTTCTCAGCTTAGATAATAATGTATAAACTTGCCACAATAAATTTTACTTTATTTGTATATATTTTGTTAGCTTGGTTTCTCTGGAGAAACTTTATAAAATACAGCTACCTGCAAATGAGATTTTAAAAAAATGGTTTAGTTATGTGTTCAGAGGCAAAAATGAAAAATAGGCTACAAAGATGCACTCTAACATAACTATAACATATGCCAAGACATTTGTAAGAATATTTATAGGCTTTGATTAAGGCTCAGTACTTGTAAGTCTTCATAGTTGTCAATTCACTTAATCTTTTACCATTATCCTGACTTCTATCCACAAGGAATATTAAATGTGTAACGAAGTTTAAGGATGGAAATTGAAAAAAAATAGAAATAATGTTAAGAAAGAAAATGAAGAAGGTGTGAAACTCAGCAAGACTGGGGTGATGTTAATTCTACACATTGCTTACTTTAAAATAGAGAAAAAAGGAAAACCAACACAATTTGACCTCTAATAGTCTGGGGACTATTTGGGGATCCATTTCAGGTGTTCCAGAGAACTGTCAAGTGTTCAGTGTGAGTACAATATAGCACACAACTTGCTGCTTAAATCTATGGAATCTATTTTTATCATGGGAAGTGTTTTATTAACTAATAGGTAAAAAGTTTTAAACTGTGTAAAAGAGAATCATTTTGTAGATAAACTAAAACCAGTAGGTACAAATTATAGCTTCATAGCACATGTAATTCAATGCAGTTAAAATAAATCTACAAATGACAACAGAAAATTTTCTAATATTTAGCACTATTAAGGGGGAGTGAATTTTAAGAAATAACTTATAAAACAAAAGCTCAAAATAAATAGAAAAGAATTCCAATATCTTGTTACTAATATTTATATTTTTATGAAATCTAGATTCATTATATTGATAAATGTTTCATGAAGGTAAAATCCATATCAAACAATTTATAAAACTAAACAGTCATTTGTGAAATACAATTTTGTGAGAAATATCATGCTACATCTTGAAGTCCTATCAACCATTCACCCAGCATTGAAAGTATAGTGACAAGAAATTTGCCATTTCCAGGTCACTGATTATCAATATTGTTAATTTCAAAATGAGTGATAGAATTTACAGGAACTATATTTTATCAGTTAAACACTAAACACAGCAAAATTAATATGCAATTCTGGGTTAATGTAAATTCTTTACTGCAAAGTAAAGCATATTGAAGAGTGGAAGATGATGGATGATAATTGGGGATCTGGAAAGAAACATTTGAGGAAGAAAATATCTGACTAAAAATTTGATTGAAGCAATATAAAAAATTACAAAAATATAGTGAGGAACAATGAGATGAAACAATCACAGACATTTCAAAAGCAGCAAGACCAGTGTTGTCAGTGAAGCAGATTGAGTCAGCAGGGAATTATGGATGTGGGGCAGTGGGCTGCACACATACAGCCTGGTCTCCAGTTGACCATAGGTCATGAATCCTGGGGAATCCAATGGGTGGTGATTTCCACCTACATGGAATGGAAGGTGTTCAATCATGTCTTCTGGACCTCTGGCTCCTGTTAAAAGTTACCACCCCAACAGCCCCCACAGGAGAGATGTGTGACTATCAGTCACGCAGACAATATCCCAAGCTCCTGGCAATTTGGCTATACTCCATCACCACAGTTACCTGACTATAGTCAGGTATGCTCCTCTCCACAGTTACATGATATCCCAGCCCATTATAAAAGGAGCTGCTTGGCCCCTTCTAGCTCTCTAAGCTCTCACTTTTCTTACTCTCATCTCTAGCCCTTCTTCTCTCTCCCTTCCTCTCACTATCCACATGGCATGGCCAGCCTCTCTCTCTTTCTATCTTCTCTCTTTCTCCCTGCCTTTCTACAATAAAGCTCTGAAACCATAGACTGTCTTTGCTCATCAAGTCCTGCTGTGCTTGAGCGATGGGATAGGCTTTCCCCTAACGAGCCACATATAACCTTCAGTTGGAAGGCCTTCCTGTGCTCCAGTCACTGACCAGACCAAGGACTCTCGCCCATAGGAACCGCCCAGTGCCTCCCTCTTCCCCTGACCTCTCCTCCCTTCCGCCCCAGGGCTGACGTAGCCACCTCCGGGGTCCCCATTCTGTTCTCAGCACTTCCACAGGTGTCCAGCATGAGATGCCCAAGACTGAGAACCTGGTACCTAGGACTGCCCCTTTTCCATCACACACGGAGCTGGAGTATAGTGGCTTCACATAGCTAGACACCCATTTGGGCCTTGTGGAAAGCATGCAGCAGTCCTTCCACATCCGCCCACCCAGAGCATGCGAACTCTCTGGTGGGATGTGGGTTTTCTCCCACTTCCTCTTTCCCTGACACCTACTGCTCCTCATCTGAAAGTGACCTTTTTATTGGATATTTTCCTTATTTACATTTCAAATATTACACCCTATCCTGGTTTCCCCTCCGAAAAACACCCTCCCCCTATCCCTCACCCCATCCCCTGCTCACCAACACACCCATTCCTGTTTTCTGGCCCTGGCATTCTCCCACATTGGGGAATACAGCTTTCATAGAACAAAGGACCTCTCCTCTAATTGATGTCTGATTAGGCCATCCTCTGCTGCATATGCAGCTGGAGCCAGGAGTGCCACCATGCACTTTGGTTGGTTAGTCCCTGGGAGCTCTGGGGGTACTGGTTAGTTCATATTGTTTCATCTATGGGGCTGCAAACCCCATAGATAATTGGGGATCTGGAAAGAAACATTTGAGGAAGAAAATATCTGACTAAAAATTTGATTGAAGCAATATAAAAAATTACAAAAATATAGTGAGGAACAATGAGATGAAACAATCACAGACATTTCAAAAGCAGCAAGACCAGTGTTGTCAGTGAAGCAGATTGAGTCAGCAGGGAATTATCATCCCTTCATCCCTTCATCTCCTTGGGTCCTTCCTCTAGTACCTTCATTATGGATCCTATGCTCAGTCCAATGGATGGCTGTGAACCTCCACCTCTGTATTTATGAGGCACTGGCAGAGCCTCTCAGGAGAGAGCTATATCAGACTCCTGTCAGTAAGCACTTGTTGGAATCCACAACAGTGTCTTAGTTTGGTGATTGTAAATGGGATGTATCCCCAGGTGAGTTATTCCCTACATGGCCACTTCTTCAGTCTCTATTCTACGCTTTGTCTCTGGAACTCCTTCCATGGGTGTTTTGTTCCTATTTTCTGAGATGGATAGAAGTATCCGCACTATGGTCTTTCTTCATGAGTTTCATGTGGTTTGGGAATTGTATCTTGGGTATTCTGAGCTTCTGGTCTTCTGGGCTAATATCCACTTATCAGTGAGTGCATATCATGTGTGTTCCTTTGTGATTGGGTTACCTCACTCAGAATGATATCCTCCAGATACATCCATTTGTCTAAGAATTTCATAAATTCATTGTTTTTAATGGCTGAGTAGTCCTCCATTGTGTAAATGTACCACATTTTCTGTATCCATTCCTCCATTGAGGGACATTTGGCTTCTTTCCAGCTTTTGACTATTATAAATAAGGCTGTTATAAACATGGTGGAACATGTTCCCTTATCACATGTTAGAGCATCTTCTGAGTATATGCCCAGGAGTGCTGGGTCCTCAGGTAGTACTATGTCCAATTTTCTGAGGAACCAGCATACTCATTTTCTTCAGCTGTAAAATGAGGACACTGAGACAGAACTAGAGGTAAAGACTGCAAGGCCACACTCTTAGGTTTCAACCTTGATTAAATCCACATGGTCTTGATATCTTGAAGTTATTGATAATGGGATTCAGGTTTTCAAACAAATTTCCATGATTATGATTTTTCTTATAGACAAATATATGACTTTGACATGATGATCATTGAGATCCATGGAAGTCATATCGAAAGACCCAGAAGCAGTGTCTGGCTGCTCTGATCAGAAGTGCTGCCATCATTTGATGCTCTGTAGATTGTACTCTACCTGCCACAAAGAGTTTATCCTACCTCAGCCTGTGCCTTTACAGATGCAGTGAGCATTTGAGTCTCCAGAGTATCATTTATTAGTATGGTATTTTCAACATTTCAAAAAATATCAATCAGGAATCCCTGAAAGCCAAAATGTGTTTTCCTGAAGTAAGCAAGCTGGTACAATAATTTTAAATCCTCTGTTGTTGTGAAGGAAATTTCTCTGCTTTTCATCATAAAAATATATTTTATACTACAGCTACCAAAAATCCCTATTAATCTAAGATCTAGCATTAGAATTTTTATGGTCTGGTTGCTAGGTAATAAATGCACATTGAAAATCCCATTTGAAGAGAGAAAATGCCTCAATAAAAAGAATTCCCCTGTGGTTTGGGATGACAGTTTCAACTAATATTTTACATGAAAAATAAACCACATAAGAATTCCTTAGAAAATTATAAAAATCAGCATTTTTCTTGTAAAGATGAGAGTGAGCATGTTTGATTTTCTTTATTCTGGTGACTTGTCAGGGCTTGGCCTACAACATGTGCCTGGTACATTATTCAGAACATCAATTTATACTGAGATTAATAAATGTATTTTAATTTGATAACTAAATATGGATGGTCAAATGAACATGGTTTTTGTAGTAGTGATATTTCTTTTCATAATTTTACCTACCAACCTTGGTTGATTTATGCAGAGCTAATGAGAGTGCGTGCATTCACTTGATATTTAACTGTGAAGGCAATTTCTCTACTTAGCTACTGCTATTCAGTTATTAAGTGATCAAGCTGACTCTAATACATACTAATTATTTTCTGGAAAAATCATGCCTTAAGGACAAATTTAAAAGGAAAACGTCATCTGTTAAGCTTAAGAGGTGATTAGTAAGATGACCTATAAAGAACATGATTTATAACATCCAATATTTAGTAAGACATGAAGGTCAGGAAAAATATTTAGTGAAAAACATAGGTAAGTCCGCAAGTTAGTGGGGTGGCCTGGGAGAGAATACAGGCCAAGATAAATAACACTAGAGATGTTTTGAAAAGCTATATATAGAAACCTACATATTGTTATAGAACTTTCCTTCTATATCCATACACATATAAAATGAATAACAATGAAGTTACCCTATTGTTAGTAATGTACTTCTGAGACCTCTTGTAGAAAAAGCCCAGGGCCAGAAATGGGTTACTCCTTTTAGAGCTGTTGACCAGTGCAGTCTCACAGACCCCCAAACATTATAGACTATGGCCAACGATCTTGCCTACCTTCAAGAAGGTAGCAGTAAAGCCCTATTGCTTTAGGCACACACACTTATTAAGCTGGTATTCAGCCAGAAGTTTCATCCATATTTGCTAGCTAGCTTCCACAGTGCTGGAAGGTGCCAGAGGAGCCTCATAGCATAAAAGGCAACTGAACAGATGAACTCACAGAGATAGATGTAAGAACCCCAAGCAAGGCAGACTCAGTTCCACCGTCAAAAGTAGTTCAGGACACACAAAAAAATCTGCATAACAATGTTTATAGTTTTACTCGAAGTTGTCAAAATTTGAAAATAAGAAAGAAGTCTTTCAGTGATAACATCAATTAAGGCCCATCTGAAGGCGTCTACATGACTAAACCCAAATACAAATATAGCATTGCATCCCCTAAAACCACAAAAGATGTTAAAATATATACTAAGTAAAAAAGTTTACTGTCTACAAAGCTGAGTCACATCCTTCTGAATATGTAAATGAAAACAAGGACAAGATCTTTCCTATATATGGTTCCCAACACTGTCATGACATATGACCAATATACCTTTATGCCTACAGAGACCAGTGGGTTATTCAGCAAAAAACAAAACAAAACAAAACAACAGAAAATAATTCAAATTACCAATTTTCTTTAAAAAATCATTTATTCTACAACTATTGGGTAACAAATTGTAGCAAATATACCATGGTAATGATAGATTGTTATAACTTAAGAAGTGAGAAGAAGGTGAAATATAGGATGGTAAATAGAAACTCGCAGACAATTTGCTCAGTCAGTAAATATTCAGATGCCATATAAAGGCTATGAGCACTTCAAGATAGTTCTGTATTCTTGGACTTGGGAGAATGTCTAGTTTGAGAACACCTTTGTTTCAGCATATTAATGTGGAGGCTATAGAAATACATGTTATTCCCCAAATTTGAATTTAGACTGCCTACTTGGGCCTAAGTGTGGGAAGATGTGTTTAGTCCCACAGGGACTTGATGTCCCAGGGTAGGGTGGTACACAAGGAGGTTCCTCCTACTCTGATGATGAAGGGAGGGAGCAATGGAAAGAGAAATTTGTATGAATGGGACAGGGAGGAGAGGGGAGAGAGGGACTGTGATTTGTATCTAAAGTGAATAATCTTTTAATGAAAACTATGTAACATTAATATTATTAATAAAATGTTAATAAAATAATAAATAAAGTAAAGCTAATTAAATAATATAATTTTAATTCATATTACTCAGCAGTGCTATTAATTAACAGAAAGTAAATAGGTCCATATTAGATGAGTCATGAATATAAGTATTTAGAAATAGCTGTGCAATTCAGTATTGTGTGTTAACCAATGCAAAGAAAGAGAGCTAATACCTTTAATTTGTTGAAACATATATTTATTTATAATTTTCAGAATTTAAAACTTTTACTCTTTCTGAAATTTTATCTCAACTTCACTTAGATAATTATTGGTGTTGATAAAAGTCACAGGGCAGCAAATGTGTGATATTTGAGTTTGAGCTTAAATTGATTTAAACAATTTCAAAGTAGGCTACATGTACTATTTAAAGAACAAAAAGACCAATATTCAGCTAAGAATGATATTATAAATTACAAGATAAGTTCAATGTACCATAAAGCAGGATGGAAAGTATATGTGACCTTGAAGAGTTTCACAACATTTTCTGAGGTTAATTTTACCCTGAAAGCATAAATGCTGTAGGTAAACTCCCATCGTTTTGAACTAATATTTAGAAGAAATAAAGATCCAGATTGTTGTTTTAAAAATATTCATTGTTTATGCATAAAAATCATAAAACAAACTATACCATTGAGCAGAATATTGAGGTGTCTACTGCTGTAAGATGAGTGATAGTTCCCTGTAATTTTATTGTAATTTGACAGTATTGATCTGGAACTACACATTAGAGAAATATACTTATGAAATTAAATGTAAATGTGAAATTTTGACACTGAGAATATATGCTGATTTACTGAAAAATGTCTTCTGTGGTTGAAATATATTGAACTTCAGACCAATATCCCTTATGAATATTGATGCAAAAATCCTCAATAAAGTTCTTGCTAACCGAATCCAAGAACACATCAAAACAATCATCCATTCTGACCAAGTAGGTTTCATCCCAGGGATGCAGGGATGTTTCAATATATGGAAATCCATCAATGTAATTCAGTATATAAACAAACTCAAAGACAAAAACCACATGATCATCTCATTAGATGCTGAGAAAGCATTTGACAAAATCCAACACCCATTCATGATAAAAGTCTTGGAAAGATCAGGAATTCAAGGCCTATACCTAAACATGATAAAAGCAATCTACAGCAAACCAGTAGCCAACATCAAAGTAAATGGTGAGAAGCTTGAAGCAATCCCACTAAAATCAGGGACTAGACAAGGCTGTCCACTCTCTCCCCACCTATTCAACATTGTACTTGAAGTCCTAGCCAGAGCAATTCGACAACAAAAGGAGATCGAGGGGATACAAATTGGAAAGGAAGAAGTCAAAATATCACTTTTTGCAGATAATATGATAGTATATATACGTGACCCTAAAAATTCCACCAGAGAACTTCTAAGCCTGATAAACAGCTTCAGTGAAGTAGCTGTATATAAAATTAACTCAAACAAGTCAATGGCCTTTCTCTACACAAAGGACAAACAGGCTGAGAAAGAAATTAGTGAAACAATACCCTTCTCAATAGCCACAAATAATATAAAATACCTAGGCGTGACTCTAACTAAGGAAGTGAAAGATCTGTATGACAAGAACTTCATGTCTCTGAAGAAAGAAATTAAAGAAGATCTCAGAAGGTGGAAAGATCTCCCATGCTCATTGATTGGCAGGATCAATATAGTAAAAATGGCTATCTTGCCAAAAGCAATCTACAGATTCAATGCAATCCCCATCAAAATTCCAAGTCAATTCTTCAACGAATTAGAAAGGGCAATCGGCAGATTCATCTGGAATAACAAAAAACCTAGGATAGCAAAAACTCTTCTCAAGGATAAAAGAACCTCTGGTGTAATCACCATGCCCGACCTAAAGCTGTACTATAGAGAAATTGTGATAAAAACTGCATGGTACTGGTATAGTGACAGGCAAGTAGACCAATGGAAGAGAATTGAAGACCCAGAGATGAACCCACACACTTATGGTCACTTGATCTTTGACAAGGGAGCAAAACCCATCCAGTGGGAAAAAAGACAGCATTTTCAACAAATGGTGCTGGCACAACTGGCTGTTATCATTTAGAACTTGTGAATTGTTCCATTACTATCTCCTTGTACTAAGGTCAAATCTAAGTGGATTAAGGAACTCCACATAAAACCAGAGACACTGAAACTTAGAGAGGAGAAAGTAGGGAAAAGCCTCAAAGATATGGGTACAGGAGAAAAAATCCTGAATAGAACAGCAATGGCTTGTGCTGTAAGATCGAGAATCGATAAATGGGACCTCATAAAATTGCAAAGCTTCTGCAAGGCAAAAGCCACTGTCAGTAAGACAAAAAGACCACCAACAGATTGGGAAAGGATCTTTACCTATCTCAAATCGGATAAGGGACTAATATCCAATGTATATAAAGAATTCAAGAAGGTGGACTCCATAAAATCAAATAAACCCCATTAAAAAATGGGGCTCAGAACTGAACAAAGAATTCTCACCCGAGGAATAGCGAATTGCAAAGAAGCACCTTAAAAAATGTTCAACACCCTTAATCATCAGGGAAATGCAAATCAAAACAACCCTGAGATTCCACCTCACACCAGTCAGAATGGCTAAGATGAAAAATTCAGGTGACAGCAGATGCTGGCTAGGATGTGGAGAAAGAGGAACGCTCCTCCATTGTTGGTGAGATTGCAAGCTTGTACAACCAGTCTGGAAATCAGTCTGGTGGTTCCTCAGAAAATTGAACATAGTACTACTGGAGGATCCAGCAATACCTCTCCTGGGCATATATCCAGAAGATGTTCCAACTGGTAAGAAGGACACATAGTCCACTATGTTCATAGCAGCCTTATTTATAATAGCCAGAAGCTGGAAAGAACCCAGATTCCCCTCAACAGAGGAATGGATACAGAAAATGTGGTACAGTTACACAATGGAGTACTACTCAGCTATTAAAAAGAATGAATTTATGAAATTCCTAGGAAATGGATGGACCTGTAGGGCATCATCCTGAGTGAGGTAACCCAATCACAAAGGAACTCTCACAATATGTATTCACTGATAAGTGGATATTAGCCCAGAAACTTAGGATAACCAAGATATAAGATACAATTTGCTAAATGCATTAAACTCAAGAGAACGAAGACCAAAGTGTGGACACTTTGCCCCTTCTTAGAATAGGGAACAAAACACCCATGGAAGGAGTTACAGAGACAATATTTGGAAGTGTGATGAAAGGATGGACCATCTAGTGATTGCCATATCCAGAGATCCATCCCATGATCAGCTTCCAAACGCTGACACCATTGTATACACTAGCAAGATTTTGCTGAAATGACCCAGATATAGCTGTCTCTTGTGAGACTATGCCAGGGCCTAGCAAACACAGAAGTGGATTCTCACAGTCAGCTATTGAATGGACCACAGGGCCCCCAATGGAGGAGCTAGCGAAAGCCCCCAAGGAACTAAAGGGAACTGCAACCCTGTAGGTGGAAAAACAATATGAACTAACCAGTACCCTGGAGCTCTTTTCTCTAGCTGCATATGTATCAAAAGATGGCCTAATAGGCCATCACTTGAAAGAGAGGCCCATTGGACTTGCAATCTTTATATGCCCCAGTACAGGGGAACGCCATGGCCAAAAAGGGGGAGTGGGTGGGTAGGGGAATCGGGGTGGGTGGGTATGGGGGACTTTTGGTATAGCATTGGAAATGTAAATGAGCTAAATACCTAATTAAAAAAATGGAAAAAATGTTAGTTGAATGTGACTTGGATACAGAAAACTATCATAACAGAGGGAAAAAAATCCATTTTCTTGTATAAATATACTTTAACATTTTATCCTTAGTAATATTCCACAATATGTTCTAGTCAACTATAACTCCTCATTGTAGGTATTCATATTATGGCCTTGATCATTTTGTTGTTTTTGCCTTTTGTTTCTTATTTTTAAAAGATTGGGAAGATATACAAAAGTATAAATATAAAATACAGTTAAAAAATGTGGTGTATTATTTGGTGGTCCAGTGTTTTAGAGATCTCCGGGGTCCAGATTAATTAAGACTACTGGTCCTCCTACAGAATTTCCATTATCCTCAGCTTCTTTCAGCCTTCCCTAATTCAACAACAAGGGTCAGCTGCTTCTGTCTTTGGTTGGGTGCAAATATCTGCATTTGACTATTTTAGCTGCTCAACAAGCTGAAGTGATCAAGTGTGGATGCCTCAGTCCCACTTTGGAGAGAGAAGAAAACAATCACAAGTAGGGACAGGGGAGGGACTTGGGAGGGAAAGTGCACAGGGTGGGAGGCAGTGAGGTGTAGAGGGGAACCTGATCTGGTATTGGATGGATGAGGGAAAAGGACTGAAGCCCTGAAGGCCAGCAGGAAGACTATAAATGGGCAACCTCAAGAAATAGGAAGTGAGAGACTCCCTGGACTCATAGGGTGAGACCTTTGATGAAATGCCTGACAGTAAGGAGAGGGAACTTATAGAGACCACCTCCAGAAGTAAGACAGGACATCAAGTGAGGGATAGGTTTGCCATCTCACAGTCACACCTCTGACCCATAATTGTTTCTGTCCAAAAGAATTACAGGGATGGAAATATAGAAGAGTCTGAGAAAAAGAAGGTCTAGCGATAGGCCCAAAGTGGGATTGAGCTCAAGGGGAGGTTCCAAGGCCTGACAGTATTACTGAGGCTATGGAATGCTCACAAAAAGGGACAGAGCATGTCTTCCCTCCAAAAGACCCAGCAAGTGGATCTGTTTTTCAATTACTCTTCTCTAGTTGATAGTGTAAGCCAAAATGAAACCCTGCCTCAAAAAATAAAAATATGTTCACAATATCCACTGCCATCTTCTAGCCTTCATATGTATGCCCTTTCTCCTATGCACACATGTGTGTGCATAGTCAAACAAACATGCACACACATACACACACATACAATTCTAATTTAGGATTGCATTTTGCCTGTGATTGATGAGATTTGAGCCCATCTCTTGTGTTGGAGCTTGGGGTTGAGTAGGGAGGTCTGAGAGCATATAGGTATCAAGGTTGCAACAGCTGAGAGATCAAGCATTGGTAACATTTGTTGGCATCTAATGCAGAAGGACACTCAAGATTTCTAGAGGGGTCACAGTGATTGTCTCTATGAACCAGGACAAAATATCACATGCCACTTATTTACAGAAATATCTATGCATGGTTTTGAAATTTCAATTTTCAAATGGAGCTAGAGCCATGAGTCCCTCCATGTGTTTTCTTTGATTGATGGTTTAGTCCCAGGAAACAATTGCATCTATTTGGTTCCAGATTTGGGGGAAAAAGTCCACATATATCTTTCCAAGAGTTGTACATTGTCAATTATTTTCTTACTTCAGAGGTACAGTTCTTTCCTTTGCTAATTACGGCATACCAACAGGATTTGCTTAGGTCTTGAAACATAGTTATTTTTGCTTTTGAGTTAAACAAGGAGAAGAAATTGCTTAATAATATGAGTGTGACTCTTAGCAAACATCATTAAACTAGAGTGCACATTCTGTTCTCAGAATAGTATTCAGTTGGGCTACAGATACAGCTATGCCTCTGTAGAAGAAAACACCCAAGTTTCTAAGAATTGCTCAACTAAGGTAGCAGTGGGGGCTGAGTGGGGCATTGAGCATATCCCTTTACAACCTAAGTACCTTGAGGAAAGCAGTCATATATTTTATAGATTCATAAAACAATAGATGTATTTCATGTTGCAGAAAAACAGAAAGTTATTTCTCATTTTCCAACATGTAAACTTTTTTGCTAAATTGAATTTCAGAAACTATCTTATCTTTAACATATAAATGAAATGAAGGCCCACTTTTCACTCCTCTTTCTAAGTCTTTCACAGGAAAAAAATGATAAAAAAAGATAGGATAATGTTGCTTGGCAATGCTACAACACTTTTAACAATTTCAAGAGCAAAATTTATATTAGAAAAATGGTACCCAGTACCCAGGTGTTGTATGAAAGCAGGCTTAGTAATAATTTCATTATTAAACATAAAAATACTTCCTTGCCTTATTATCTAATAATTAAACACAAACAATAGTGTGATCAAAACAAGTTCAACTGGCAAGCTTTGCATCAAATCACTTAACTGAAAATCGATTTAAAAATTTAAAATCTACTTAACTTGTTGAACTAATTCATTCACACTATTAGCCATTAATAACAGTCTGTGAATGAATCTGTCTTTCATAATTACATTGAAATTTCACACATTTTTTAAAATAAAATGAGTCCTTAGAACACCAGTAAATGAAAATAGCATTGACAAAGTTTGCGAAATGTGTGTGGTATATATTTAAAATCTACTTTTCTACACATGGAAATTTGACTTTGGGAGGTGAACTGAATGTGTGATTAGTGTCAGGGAACTGAAGAAAAAATGTATAAGTCATAGGACATGAAGAAAATGATCTCAAATGAGCTAATATTTTCTAAACAACAGCATTAACCACTTCTGGCAACATTAAATGTGTAACACGAAAAGAATTATTTATGGTTCTCAGTCATGATGCACTGTCACTGTTCTTTAAAAAATGAATTATTTTTAACTTTAAAATTTCTAGAACTCCATTCATGAGTACTTTATTTACATCATTTTCACCCTTCCTTCTCTCCTCCCCCTCTGCTATATTCAACTTCTCCTCCTCAAATTCATAACCTCCTCCTGAATCATTACTCTCTCTCTCTCTCTCTCTCTCTCTCTCTCTTTCTCTCCCTCTTTCCCTCTCGTCCTCCACTCCTCTCTTTGCATGCATGTGTGTGTGTGGGTGTGTGTGTGTATGAATTCAATCTAATGAATTGATTTTGTGTTTATGGTATTTGTACACATTTAAATATACAAATATGTGATCAGTTGTGTTTGCATAACCTATCAAAGCACTTATGCCTGAAGAAGACTTATTATTTCAATTTCAGCAGCACTTGAACATCTAGAAGTAAGTTCTTGTGGGATTTCCCATTGACATATCAATTGGTGTCAGTGTTCAGGACCTGTTTAGGGAACTATGTGATATATAAATATATATGTGTGTGTGTGTGTGTGCCTGTCTGTGTATATGTATGTGTGTGCATAATTTTTGTGTATATATTAAATTACTACCATATATATATATGAAAGATTTTATAGGTTAAACTATAAAATACAGAAGAGAAAATCTTATATAACATGTGCCCTTGACCTCTCTCTTTTACAACATTTTCATTCCATTTCCTTGATGATCCATGCCTTTGGTATGGAAGCTGCATTGTAGATGAATCAGTTGCTGTTGGGAAGCCAATGGTTGGTTATTTTCCCGAATTTTCAACACTTAAAAAATTTTGTCATTATATGTGTTGTTTGCAAAATATGCTTTTTTTTTTTTTTTTTTTACTGAGGGATGAGGGTTGCCTTCATCTGTGGGTATAAGCATATGTATTTAAAATGCCTCTAATGATTACTCTGGATAGGGGGTCCTACTCCTGGGCACAGGATCTTGCCAGTTGTGAACAGTTGGCTAGATTTATACTATCATACATGAATCCCCTTAGCTATGGTTCACACCTGTGATATATGTCACATATCTGAAGTTTACAAAGGTGTAAGGGATATTGCCTTCAAAAGGGAATCCCGAATGTCCTATTGGATCTCAGTTCCCATAAGAAGAGTTTTATATGAGAACAAAGCTGGTCTGGTTTAACTTCTGACTTCCTGAACTGATAGATGTAGTGAACACAGATTCCCTCTCATTGGTGCACCTAACCTGCAGCCATATGCCAGGGCACCTCTCTTTAGGTAGTGACTTCCCCTGGAAAGTCTAAAACTCTGAGCAGAATACTTCTCTTGTTTTTTATATAAATGCCAATCTAGCTATATGACTCCTGTGAGGAAAAGTTGTTTTTATTTGGGTATGTGGTCATTATTTGGTTGCTCATGCCCCAGTGGATAATAGCACCCTAACAAATGTATGGACAGAACTAATTGGAGTGGATGAATTATAAAGTGAATAAGTAAATAGACAAAAAAAATTAGAAGGTCCTGAAGTCTGAAGCAAGATATGATCAAGACTCCTGGAATAGTTAAATTGGGAGGTATGTAAGAATGTGATAATATATATATTATCAGCTATATATTAGCTGAATGAACATATATATATATATATATATATTATCACATTTCCAAGAACATTTCAAAGAATAAATATAAAACATCAATTATTGTCATCTATTTTGCTATAGTTGTGGAAAAGAGACTATAAACCATAAAAATTAATTTCAGAACATCCTGGGGCTAAAAGCCCAAAATCCTGTCTTCAGATGGTTTGAATTCTGATAAAATCTTTCAGCCTTGCACAAGGCCTTTTTTTTTTTTTTTTTTTTTTTTTTTTTACTGTGCTCTTGTTTTGATTTTCTTCATTACATGTGTACAGGAGGAGTTGGAGTGAACCGACTCCTCTTCTAATAAAGATACTAATCCTATCAAATCATGACTACATCTTTACAAGCTCATTTAATCATAATTAACTCCTTGAGACCGCATCTGTAAATGGATGAGTAGACACAAGGATATTACGATTTCAACACATAAACATTTATTTCACTACGGCTTTTATTGATGTACCTAGTACTCAAGGTTTTCCAACTATTAAAAAATTAAGATATTTATATGTAATTTCCAAGAGGATTATAGGCACATGTCCATTGAAAATGTGTACATTTGTAGTTATAGCAACAATATTATTATCAACCATATGACAGACCTAGGGTCTATCTGCTCAAAAGCATATAAAACATATCTTGAAATACTAACCACATATTACAAATATGAAGCATTAAGATTTGTTAAGTTATACAGTTCTGGAACCCTTGAGTTAGCTGAATGAACATGCCACACGAAGCACTTTTTGTAAGCTTCCTTTCACATGAGATATCCAGAATAAACACATAATAGGAAGAAAACTTCATTTACTGGCTGATTGGGCCCAGAAAGAAATAAAATGAGAGATTTTGAAAGAATTCTGATGTTAAAGAGCAGTTATGCATGCATAATTTTAATTATATGCTAAAATATTAAACTATATGCCATAAAATCCCTCCACTCAACTTTAACTTTCTTTTCATAACTGATTTTACATCCTGTAATCATTTCTGTCAATTTATCTGTTAAGTAAAATTTGAATACATTTTATCTATTGGCTTTTTATTGTACTTAGAAGAAACACAATGGCAATGTAGTTTATCAGAAGCAATAAGCCTAGCTCAGTCCATCTTGTATCTGTTTATATCCACACTCATGCTATATTCTGCCTCACATTTTTTTCTGTGCTTCTTTAGAGTCATGATGTTTAATTGTTCACTGAAATTCTTGTATCACTGGATATAGAGATATCTCAGCAGTTAGAAACAGTGGCTGTTCTTTCAGAAGATCTGAGTTTAACTCCCTGCATCTATGTGGCAGCTCACAACCAGGAGCTATGTGTACATCTAGGTCATGCCTGAATGGCCTTTTTCTGACCATGTGAATCAGGCAAGAATTTGACAGAAAAACCTATGCACAGACAAAATACTGAAGCATATAAAAACAGTTGTTATGTCAGGCTGGATGGACTAATAATCAGAAAAAACAACAGGTGATTGATAAATATACATATATGTATATAGTACATTCATAGTCCTATCTATAAGGAAATTCAAACCATTATCATAATTAACACATAAAGCTTATATTCATACTCATTATACATTAGTGCATTAGTTTCTTTAGTTATTGTGGGACAAAGTGCCTGATGAAACCAACTTAAAGAAAGGTATTATTTTGACTTGTATTTAAAACTTGAATGGGTAGTGTACCATTGCCAGGCAACTTTGGGGCAGGTACTTGATACTGTTCATAGTATCTTCATTCTCAGTCTTCTCCTTTTTCTTCTACCTGGTATCAGATCCTATGGTAGGCTGATGAATAGATTTAGGATGACTCATACAATCTCAGTGAATCTAATCTAAAAACCACCCAATAGATGTATGTCCAGGATATAGTCTCCAAGATGATTCTACATCATTAGTACAAAGTTTAATCTATTACTATTGCAATCAGTGTTCCATAAAGTCAAGATATTGTTTGCTTAGATATGTTTTTTTTCTCTATCTATGATCTTTCATTCAGCACAACTTTTTTTTATTATTTACTGTTTTCTTTTTTATTAGATATTTTCTTTATTTACAATTCAAATGTTATCTCCTTTACTAGTCTAGTTTCTTCCCGAAAATCCCCTATCCCCTCCCCCTTCCCCTGCTCCCCAACCCACCCACTCCAATTCCTGGTCCTGGCATTCTGGGGCATTGAGCCTTCATAGAACCAAGGACCTCTCCTCCCATTGATGACTGACTAGACCATTCTCAGCTACAAATATATAGAGAACCATAAATTCGACCAAGTGTTTTCTATTATTGATGATATAGTTCCAAGGAATGCTGAAGGTACTGGGTAGTACATATTGAAGTTCCTGCTATGGGGCTTCAGTCCCCTTCAGCTCCCTGGGTATTTCTCTAGCTCCTTCATTGGGGACCATGTGAACTGTCCAGTGGATGACTGTGAGCATCCACTTCTGTATTTGCCAGCAATGACAGAGCCTCACAGGAGAAAGCTATATCAGGCTCCTGTCAGCAGGGTCTTGTAGGCATTAGCTTGGGGCCTGGATTTGGTGGTTGTTTATGGGGTGGATCCCCAAGTGGGGCAGTCTGTGGATGGTCATTCCTTCAGGCAGTGCTCCAAACTTTGTCTATGTAACTTCATCCATGGGTATTTTGTTCCCCATTCTAAGAAGGAATGAAGTATCCACACTTTGCTCTTCTTCCTTCTTGAGTTTCATGTGTTTTACAAATTGTATTTGGGTATTCTAAATTTCTGGGTTAATATCCCCTTATCAGTGACTGTATATCATGTGTGTTCTTTTGTGATTGGGTTACCTCACTCAGGATGATGCCCTCCAGGCCCATCCATTTGCCTACAAATTTCATAAATTCATTCTTTTTAATAGCTGAATAGTACTCCATTGTGTAAATGTACCATATTTTCTGCATCCATTCTTCTGTTGAGGGACATCTGGGTTCTTTACAGCTTCTGGCTATTATAAATAAGACAGCTATGAGCATTGTGGAGCATGTGTCCTTATTACAAGCTGGAACAGCTTTTGGGTATATGCCCAGGAGAGATATTGCTGGATCTTCCAGCAGTACTATGTCCAATTTTCTGAGGAACCACCAGACTGATTTCCAGAGTGCTTGTACAAGTTTGCAATTCCACCAACAATGGAGGAGTGTTCCTCTTTCTCCACATCCTCCCCAGAATGTGCTGTCACCTGAATTTTGGATCTTTGTCATTCTGACTCTTGTGAGGTGGAATTTCAGGGTTGTTTTGTTTTGCATTTCTCTGATGAATAAGGATGTTGAAAGTATTTTTCTGGGGCTTCTCAGCCACTCAGTATTCTTCAGTTGAGGATTCTTTGTTGAGCTCTGCACCCCATTTTTGATAGGGTTATTTGATTTTCTGGAGTCCCTCTTCTTGAGTTCTTTACATATATTGGATATTAGTCCCCTACCAGATTTAGGATTGATGTTTTCCCAACCTGATCATGGCCCTTTTGTCTTATTGATAGTATCTTTTGCCTTACAGAAGCTTTGCAATTTTATGAGGTACCATTTGTTGATTCTTGACCTTAACAGCACAAGCCATTGGTCTTCTGTTCAGGAATTTTTCCCCTGTGCCCATATCTTCAAGTGGGCTTTTCCCCACTTTCTCCTCTATAAGTTTCAAAGTCTCTGGTTTTCTGTGGAGTTCATTGAACCATTCTGACTTGAGCTTTGTACAGGAGATAAGAAAGGATCAATTCACATTCCTCTACATGATAACTGCCAGTTGTGCCAGGACCATTTGTTGAAAATGCTGTCTTTTTTTCCACTGGATACCTTTAGGTCCCTTGTCAAAGATCAAGTGACCATAGGTGTGTGGGTTCATTTCTGGGTCTTCAATTCTATTCCATTGATCTATCTCTCTGTCTCTGTACCAGTACCATGCAGTTTTTATCACAAATGTTCTGCAGTACAGCTTGAGGTCAGGCATGGTGATTCCACCAGAGATTCTTTTATTGTTGAGAATCATTTTTGCTATCCTTTTTTGTTGTTCCAGATGAGTTTGCAAATTGCCCTTTCTATCTCGGCGAAGAATTAAGTTGGAAATTTGATTGGGGTTCCATTGAATCTGTAATTTGCATTTAGCAAGATAGTCATTTTTACTATATTAATCCTGCCAATACATGAGCATCAGAGATCTTTCCATCTTCTGAGATCTTCTTCAATTTCTTTCTTCAGATGTTTGAAGTTCTTATCATACAGATCTTTCACTTCCTTACTTAGAGTCACACCTAGGTATTTTATATTATTTGTGACTATTGTGAAGGGTGTAGTTTCCCTAATTTCTCTCCCGGCCTGTTTATACTTTGTGTAGATAAAGGCCACTGATTTGTTTGAGTTAATTTTATATCAATTTATTGCACTGAACCTGTTTATCAGGTTTAGGAGTTCTCTGGTGGAATTTTTAGGGTCACTTATATATCCTAACATATCATCTGCAAATAGTGATATTTTGAGTTCTTTCTTTCCAATTTGTATCCCCTTGATCTTCTTTTGTTGTTGAATTGTGCTGACTAGGACTTCAAGTACTATATTGAATAGGTAGAGAGAAAGTGGTCAGCATATCTAGTCCCTGATTTTAGTGGGATTGCTTCAATTTTCTCTCCATTTAGTTTAATGTTGGCTACTGGTTTGCTGCATATTGCTTATATTATGTTTAGGTATGGGTCTTGAATTCCTGATCTTTCCAAGACTTGTATCATGAAGGGGTGTTGGATTTTGTCAAATGCTTTCTCAGCATCTATGAGATGATCATGTGGTTGTCTTTGAGTTTGTTTATATAGTGGATTATGTTGATGGATTTCCATATATTAAACCATCCTTGCTTCCCTGAGATGAAGCCTACTTGATCATGATGAATGGTCATTTTGATGTGTTCTTGGATTTGGTTTTCAAGAATTTTATTGAGTATTTTTGCATCAATATTCATAAAGGAAATTGGTCTGAAGTTATCTTTCTTTGTAGGTCCTTATGCTGTTTAGGTATGAGAGTAATTGTGGCTTTGTAGAATGAATTGGGTAGAGTACCTTCTGTTTCTGTATTGTGAAATAATTTGAGGAGAATTAGAATTAGGTCTTCTTTGAAGGTCTGATAGAACTCTGCACTAAACCCATATGGTATTGTTTTTTTGGGGGGGGGGTGGTTGGAGACTATTAATGACTGCTTCTATTTCTTTAGGGGATATGGGGCTGTTTAGATCATTAATCTAATCCTGATTTAACTTTGGTACATGGTATCTATCTAGAGAATTTTCCATTTCATCCAGGTTTTCCAGTTTTTTTGAGTATAGCTTCTTGTAGTAGGATCTAATGATGCTTTGGATTTCCTCAGGTTCTGTTGTTATGTCTCCCTTTTCATTTCTGATTTTATTAATTAGGATATTGTCCCTGTGCCCTCTAGTTAGTCTGGCTAAGGGTTTATTCATCTTGTTGTTTTTTTTTTTAAGCAAACAAACAAACAAAAAACTCCAAAACCAACAAAACAAAAACAAAAACAAAACAACAACAACAACAAACAGCTCCTGGTTTGGTTGACTCTTTGTAGTTTTTTTTTTTTTTTTCCTCCTCTACTTGGTTGATTTCAGCCCTGAGTTTGATTATTTCCTGCTGTCTACTCCTCTTGGGTGAATTGGCTCTCTTTTGTTCTACAGCTTTTAGGTGTGCTGTCAAGCTGATTTTGTGTGCTCTCTCTAGTTTCTTTTTGGTGGCACTCAGCGCTATGAGTTTTCCTTTTAGGAATGCTTTCATTGTGTCCCATACATTTGGGTATGTTTTGGCTTCATTTTTATTAAACTCTTAAATGTCTTTAATTTCTTTATTTCTTCCTTGACCAATTTATCACTGAGTAGAATGTTGTTAAGCTTCCATGTCAACATTGGCTTTCTATTATTTATGCTGTTATTGAAGATCAGCCTTAGACCGTGGTGATCTGATAGGATGAATAGGATAATTTCAATATTTTTGTTATCTGTTGAGGCTTGTTTTGTGACCGATTATATAGTCGATTTTGGAGAAGGTACCATGAGGTGCTGAGAAAAAGACATATCCTTTTGTATTAGAATAAAATGTTCTGTAGATATCTGTTAAATCCATTTGTTTCATAACTTCTGTTAGTTTCACTGTGTCTTTGTTTAGTTTCTTTTTCCAGGATCTTTCCATTGATGAGAGTGGGTGTTAAAGTCTCCCACTATTACTGTGTGCACTGCAATGTGTGTTTTAAGCTTTACTAAAGTTTCTTTAATTGATGTGGATGCCCTTGCCTGAGCATAGATATTCAGAACTGAGATCTTGGATGATTTTACCTTTGATGAGTATGAAGTGCACCTCGTCTTTTTTGATAACTTTGGGTTGGAAGTTGCTTTTATTCGATATTAGAATGGCTACTCCAGCTGGTTTCTTCAGATCATTTGCTTGGAAAAATGTTTCTCAGCCTTTTATTCTGAGGTAATGTCTTCCTTTGTCCCTGAGGTGGGTTTTCTGTATGCAGCAAAATGTTGGGTCCTATTTCTGAAGCCAGTCACTTAGTCTATGTCTTTTTATTGGGGGTATTGAGTCCATTGATATTAAGGGATAGTAAGGAAAAGTAATTGTTACTTATTATTTTTGTTGTTAGGCTTGGAATTCTGTTCTTGTGGCTATTTTCTTTTAGGTTTGTTGAAGGATTACTTTCTTGCTTTTTATAGGGCATCATTTCCCTCCTTGTGTTGATGTTTTCCCTTTATTATCCTTTGAAGGGCTGGATTCGTGTGAATTTGGTATTGTCATAGAATACTTTGGTTTTGCCATCTATGGTAATTGAGAGTTTTGCTGGGTATAGTAACCTGGGCTGGCATTTGTGTTCTCATAGGGTCTGTATAACAGCTGTCCAGGATCTTCTGGCTTTCATAGTCTCTGGAGAGAAATCTCGTGTAATCCTAATAGGTCTGCCTTTATATGTTACTTGACCTTTTTTCCCTTACTGCTTTTAATATTCTATCCTTATTTAGTGCATTTGTTGTTCTGATTATGTGTTGGGAGGAATTTATTTTTTGGTTCAGTCTATTTGGAGTTCTGTAGGCTTCTTGTATGTTCATGGGCATCTCTTACTTTAGGTTAAGGAAGTTTTCTTCTATAATTTTGTTGAAGATATTTGATGGCCCTTTAAGTTGAAAATCTTCATTCTCATCTACACATAAAATCCTTAGGTTTGGTCTTCTCATTGTGTCCTGGATTTCCTAGATGTTTTGAGTTAGGATCTTTCTGCATTTTGCATTTTCTTTGATTGTTGTGATATGTTTTCTATGGAATCTTCTGCTCCTGCGATTCTCTCTTCCATCTCTTGTATTCTGTTGCTGATGCTTGCATCTATGGTTCCTGATTTCTATCTCCAGAGTTGTGTCCATTTGTGATTTCTTTATTGTTTCTCCTTCCATTTTTAGATCCTGGAGGTTTTGTTTAATTCTTTCACCTGTTTGGTAGTGTTTTCCTGTAACTCTTTAAGGCATATTTGTGTTTCCTTGTTAAGGGCTTCTAGCTGTTTACATGTGTTTTCCTGTTTTTCCTTCTTCAGAAGGAAAAACTTTAAACTCCTCCATCATCATCATGAGAACTGACTTTAGGCCCATGTTTTGCATTTCTGGTGTGATGGTGTATCCAGGACTTGCTATGGTGTAGAGTTTGGTTCGGATGATGCCAAGTAACCTTGGTTTCTGTTGCTTCTGTTCTTATTCTTGCCTCCTGCCATCTGATTATCTCAAGTGCTTGCTGCCCTCAATATATTTGATTGGAGCCTGTCTTCTTATAATCTCAGTTGATTCAGGACTTCCCAGTGTGCAGCTTTCTCTGAGATCCTGATTCCAGGCTCCTGTGAAAATGAGATTCTGGGTGTGTCAGAGTTCTTAGCAATCAAGCTTCCTCTGAGACCCTGAGATCCTGGTGTGACCAAGTTCCTGTTATTGAGATCCTAGAATCCTAAGAACCTGGGCATGTTACAGCGCCTGGAAGTGGTGTCTTCTCTGAGGACTGCAATGCTGTCTAGCGTGTATGAAACCAAGGTGTACTAGTACTGATCAGAAGGAACCAGGGCTGCTGGTCTAGCAGGGCTTCCGTGTCCTTACTTCCACTGTCTCAGGCCTGTCACAATTGGCTTGGAACAGATGTTGTGTTCCACTCATTAGTGATCCTAAGATCACATGGAAAGTCCTCTGGGGACTGTAGGACTTTCCCCAAGTTCATGCTCAAGGTGACCAGAGTTGGTGTTGACCGGAAGGGACTTCTGCCCCTGGTCACGTGGGTTTTCTTCCTCCCTGCTGATTGCTCAGGCCAGGCACGATTGGATTGGAACTGATTTTTTTAACATGGTATTAATATTTATTAAAGCATTTTTCAGGAATAAGTGAGCTATTTTTCTAACAAATCAAATACTGCATCATTTTGACTAACAAGTAGTATTCTTTTTTTATTAGATATTTTCTTTATTTACATTTCAAATGCTGTCCCGAAAGTTCCCTATACCCTCACCCCGCCCCCACCTTCTCCTACTTCTAGGCACTAGCATTCCCCTGTACTTGGGCTTATAAAGTTTACAAGACCAAGGGGCCTCTCTTCCCAATGTTGGCCAACTAGGCCATCTTCTGCTACATATGCATCTAGAGGCATGAGCTCTGGGGGTACTGGTTAGTTCATATTGTTGTTCCACCTATAGGGTTGGAGACCCCTTTAGCTCCTTGGGTACTTTCTCTAGCTCCTCCATTGGGGGCCTTGTGGAACCAATGTTGTGTTCCACTCACCAGTGATCCTAAGATTGTGTGGAGGGTCCTCTGGGACAGTGGGACTGTCCTGTCTGCTGAGTTCATGCCCAAGGTGAGTCAGAGCTGGCGCTGACCTTGCTTAGACATTTAAAGATGACAAACTTTTTCTTTAGCAATAATAGTAAAATATCAAACTAAGATTATTGAGAAAAAATTTTCACACTTTGGAGAAGTACATATTCAGATCTACAATATCACCACATGGTTACACAGTTGCCTGCAGTATAATATTTAACTGCTTGTCAAAACACAGATGAACTTCTCCCTTAAAGAGAATCTATGAGAAGTAACTGAGAAAGCATAATCAGTAAAATAACTTCACATTGAATTGAGATGTTGAATATTAATCAGCTTTCACTGGCTTGCCATCTGAGCAAGCACACCTGCTTTTATGAGTATGTAATTGTCACATTCACAAACAAACAAACAAACAAACAACAACAATAAAAAGACAGCATTCTTTATTTGGACATGTTATTGGTGTTCAGGTTGAAACTTCTATATGTTCATGATGCATACAATGATCAAATCTACTCTTTTTTTCTCCATACCCTCTGTAACTACTCTCATGGTTTTGAGGTCATTATTTTTTATCTCTATATTTGAGCTAAAACATGTATTAGTTGACATGGTTTAACACAGCATCTCCAAATTACACCTATGTTATTACAAGTGGCAGGATTTCCTTCTTGTGGCTGAACATACACTCCTGCACATATGGCTAACATGTTTTCATCCATTGTTGAGTATTCTATATCTCAGGTATTATGAATAATTCCACATTAATATTTTTGTACAAGTACCATTTCTATGATGACTTCATTTTCCTGTGGATGAATACCAAGAGCAGGTGATCTAGATAATATGGTAGAGCTAACTCAATTTTTGATGAACTACCATAGCATTCTACATAATGGCTGTGAGCTCTTATCTTCCAGCCTTGTCTTATTAATTTTGATATGTATTTCTCTGATTGCTGAGGATACAGAAGGTATTATTAAAGATCTATTGGTTATTTCCCTTTAAAATGCTTTGGTGTTCATATAATTTAAACATTTTGAAGTTCCTTACATATTTCAAATACGTTTTATTCTAGGTGCTTCTAATTTTTTTCCATCTTTCCTTTTGCTCCTGATACATACTGAAAACTTAAAAGTCACCATTTCTCTGTGTGAAAATTAAACATTACAAGTGGTTGTGAAAGCTGTGTATGTCTGAAAATTTTCTCAAAAATCATTAACTATGATATGCAGGTTGATTTCTGGAATTTTTAATTTGTTCCACTGGCTTGAAGAATCTCTGTGGTCCATAATCTAGCTGATGTCCTAATTTCAATAGCTCCTCATTTAGGTATTGGTGCAAATTTTTCTGATCACACTCCATGTAGTAATGTTGACTAGCTTGGTGTTGTGCAGGCAACCACAGCAGATATGAATTAATGACTGCATATACCCTGTCATTCTCAAAAGGAACATGGGGTCCCAAATGGGGTCCCAAATGGAGGAATTAGAAAAAATACTAACAGAACTGAAGGGGTTTGCAACCCCATAGAAAGAACAATAATATCAATCAATAAATACTCCAAGAGCTCCCAGGGACTAAACCACCAACCAAGAAGTACACATGGAGTGACTCATGGCTACAGATGCTTATAAAGAGGGGATGGCCTTGTACGGCATCAGTGGAAGGAGAGGCCCTAGGTCCTGTGAAGGTTTGATGCCCCAGTGTGGGGGAATTTGAGGGTGAGGAGGCAGGAGTTGGTGGGTGGGAAAACACCCTCCTAGAAGTAGGAGAAGGAGGGATGGGATAGAGAGTTTCCAGCAGGGCAGAGGTGGGGGGACCAGGAAAGGGGATAACATTTGAAATTTAAATAAATATTCAATTAAAAATAATTCCTTAAAAATGATTTGATGTGGTATAAATGTGTAAATTTATATATTGTTTGTTTTGGGATTAATGGGATATTTAAGAGGAAAAACCCTTTAAAAACCATTAAAATGATTTCAGTTAATTTAGTTAAATAAGTATTATTGAGTTAAAATGTAATTTGATTTGCATTTCCCTGATGATTAAGGAGGTTGAACATTTTTTCAGGTGATTCTCTGCCATTCGGTATTCCTCAGGTAAGAATTCTTTGTTCAGTTCTGAGCCCCATTTTTTAATGGGGTTATTTGATTTTCTGGAGTCCACCTTCTTGAGTTCTTTATATATATATTGGATATTAGTCCCTTATCTGATTTAAGATACATAAAGATCCTTTCCCAATCTGTTGGTGGTCTTTTTGTCTTATTGATGGTGTCTTTTGCCTTGCAGAAGCTTTGCAGTTTCATGAGGTCCCACTTGTCAATTCTCGATCTTACAGCACAAGCCATTGCTGTTCTATTCAAGAATTTTTCCCCTGTGCCCATATCTCCAAGGCTTTCCCCCACTTTATCCTCTATAAGTTTCAGTGTCTCTGGTTTTATGTGAAGTTCCTTGATCCACTTAGATTTGACCTTAGTACAAGGAGATAGGAATGGATCAATTCGCATTCTTCTACATGTTAACAACCAGTTGTGCCAGGACCATTTGTTGAAAATGCTGTCTTTTTTTCCACTGGATACCTTTAGGTCCCTTGTCAAAGATCAAGTGACCATAGGTGTGTGGGTTCATTTCTGGGTCTTCAATTCTATTTCATTGGTCTACTTGTCTGTCACTATGCCAGTATCATGCAGTTTTTATCACAATTGCTCTGTAGTAAAGCTTTTCCACCTCACACCAGTCAGAATGGCTAAGATCAAAAATTCAGGTGACAGCAGATGCTGGTAAGGATGTGGAGAAAGAGGAACACTCCTCAATTGTTGGTGGGATTGCAAGCTTGTACAACCACTCTGGAAATCAGTCTGGTGGTTCCTCAGAAAATTGGACATAGTACTACGGGAGGATCCAGTAATACCTCTTCTGGGCATATATCCAGAAGATGTTCCAACCAGTAAGAAGGACACATGCTCCACTATGTTCAGAGCAGCCTTATTTATAATAGCCAGAAGCTGGAAAGAAGCCAGATGCCCCTCAACAGAGGAATGGATACAAAAAATGTGGTACATTTACACAATGGAGTACTACTCAGCTATTAAAAAGAAGGAATTTATGAAATTCCTAGCCAAATGGATGGACCTGGAGGGCATCATCTTGAGTGAGGTAACACAATCACAAAGGAACTCACACAATATATATTCACTGATAAGTGGATATTAGCCCAAAACTTAGGATACCCAAGATATAAGATACAATTTGCTAAAAGCATTAAACTCAAGAAGAATGAAAACCAAAGTGTGGACACTGTGCCCCTTCTTAGAATTGGGAACAAAACACCCATGGAAGGAGTTACAGAGACAAAGTTTGGAGCTGTGATGAAAGGATGGACCATCTAGAGACTGCCGTATCCAGGGATCCATCCCATAATCAGCTTCCAAACACTGACACCATTGCATACACTAGCCAGATTTTGCTGAAAGGACCCAGATATAGCTCTCTCTTGTGAAACTATGCTGGGGCCAAACAAACACAGAAGTGGATGCTCGCTGTCAGCTATTGGATGGATCACAGGGCTCCCAATGGAGAAGCTAGAGAAAGTACTCAAGGAGCTAAAGGGATCTGCAACCCTATAGTTGGAACAACATGATGAACTAACCAGTACCCCTGAGCTCTTGTCTCTAGCTGCATCTGTATCGAAAGATGGCCTAGTTGGCCATCACTGTAAAGAGAGGCCCATTGGACTTGCAAACTTTATATGCCCCAATACAGGGGAATGCCAGGGCCAAAAGAATGGAAATGGGTGGGTAGGGAAGTGGGGGGGGGGTATGGGGGACTTTTGGGATAGCATTGGAAATGTAATTGAGGAAAATACGTAATAAAAAATGTAATTTGATATGTATCTTTCTCTTTGTTTCTTTTTCAAGTTAGCACTATATATATATATATGTATATATATAATATATGTATATATATATATATATATATAATCTATTGATTTTTGAAAATGTTTTAATACACATGGAAATATTAGTTTAAAAAGTATTGTAAATCTAAATTCCTATTAAATTTCTCTGAATCATCACAATTGAAATAGTATAAAATAAGATATCCTATTTCACATTTTTTACATACTTGTAGTTGGAAATTTTAATTAATGGATAAAATTGTGATTATATATGTGGAGAATAAAAATAAATACGTTTACGTTTATATATTAAGAGAGAGAGAGAGAGAGAGAGAGAGATAGAGAGAGAGAGAGAGAGAGATGCTTTGTCTCAAGTCCACTCTGACTCAGGGATCCTTAGGAAAGTTTTATATTTGTCTTGTTTGTGATTAAGGACTCCATTGACAATTATTCTTTGTACTTTACCAGTTGTAAGTTTCTGCATTTATCACTATCCACTGCACAAAGGAACTTCTCTGATGAGGTCTGAGAGCTCCACTAGTCTGCATATATAGATATATAAATTTAAAGAGTAGTTTAATACTGTGTTCGATATTAAATAATAGCAGTTGGCTCACTGCTTTGTCTATATGCTTCTTAACCATAGATTTAAACAGATTTTTAAATAGCAAACATTTATTTTTTCCTGTATATTATCCCTTAAATCCAATCAGAAAGTGGCTGGTCACTTCCATGGACATGTCTTTTCCAACCATGTTTATTATTGCCTACAGCATATACACGTGGATAACACTGCTGATGCCCTATTCCATAGGTTTATATGGCACCTTCCTATATTATGCATGCTTACAGTAAAGAGAAGCATCCCTGGTCAATAACTAATAGATACATCCATCTATGTCCAGTGATCAAAGTATGTGGCATCTTATAAATAATTGCTTTTTTTCTCATAGTATGTTTGTGGAATGTTTTGGTTCTATATTAGCAACATTATTCACCAAAATAGTTTTATTTACAATCTTGCTATTTGTGATCATTTTATTTCTTTCTCTTGGCAGTTGCTCTGAGTAAATGATCCAAATCATATTGAATATGGACTTAGAAAATCCTTGCTTTGATTCTGGACTTTGGAATTATTTTTTGTCTTACTACTTTAAGTATGATGTTGACTGTAGATTTTTGTCATTGACAGATTTTACAAAGATGATATACCTAATTTTTAGTATTTTTATCATGAATGCATGTCTAATTTTATTGCTGTTATCTATGGAGATTAATATTTTATCACAAATTTATTAATATGGTATATTATATTTTATTTATATTATATTATATTTACTTACATGTACTGAACGGTCTCTGAACCTCTAGAATGGAACTACATGTTTGAGACAGGATTGCAGTATGTTACAAGAGTTGTAATTTATATGACCCCATAGTGTTAAATTTTCTAATTTCATACTTTAGCCTCTATGTAGCTGAGCTTAAGTTCAGTATCACCAAGCCAGGCTGTACTTTTGTGCTGAAGACTCTTACAGTTATAAAACTGATTTTAAGGTTAATTTTTATGTTTCATATAGGCTACATTTTATTCTTGTTATTTTTATTTATAGGATGTGTAAATTTGCCTGTCAATTACTTTAAAGACCCATATTTCAATTTATTGTTCACATGGCATTGCCTAAATTCATATTTTCTTCTTGTTAATTTGTAGGTTTTTAATTTTTTTATCAGAAAATAAATATACAGATAATAATATTTCTTTCTTTAACTTGTTAGAATTTATGGCCTAATATGTGGTCTCCTGAGGAGAAGCTCACTCAAACCAAGTGTAGGATGGAATGCTTTGAGCTTCCATTCAGTTTCATTATCTACACTGCATTTTTTTTGTTGTTGTTGTTTTTGTTTGTTTTGAGACAGCGTTTCTCTGTATTGCCCTGGCTGACCTGAACTCACTCTGTAGACCAGGGTGGCCTTGAACTCAGAAATCTGCCTGCCTCTGCCTTCCTAGTGTTGGGATTATAGTCATACACCACCACACCTGGCCTACACTGCATTTTATCACTGATGCTACTTTGATAATATTTTGTTGGAAGAATATATATATTAATGAAAGTGGGATTTGAAGCACCTTACATTATCTAATCTAAGTGTATCCCTTAAACACACTGGTATTTCTTCACTTCATGATGTAGTTGCATCTTTTGTAGCTACATTCTGTTCCTACCGGGGTTTATTTTTGCTCTTTGAAAATTCTAGATACAAATTCTTGTTTTGACATATAATTGCTTAAAATATTTTTCCTGTTCTGTGGCCTAGTCCTTTAGGTCATTAGCCTTTTATTGGCATCATAAAGAATTGTTAATTTCACAGTGCCATATTTCTTAGTTTTTAAAATCACTTTTTGGATGACTAGAGTCCTATTCAGCAAGTATTCATCTGAGCCTATATTCTGAAGCATACACTCCTTTGAGTTTCTAATCTAACACTAGGTTTTGTATTTAATTTAAGTGACTTGTGATTTGTGCAAAGTGAGCAATGAAGATGATAGTATATATAAGTGACCCTAAAAATTCCACCAGAGAACTCCTAAACCTAATAAATGGCTTCAGTGAATTAGCTGGATATAAAATTAACTCAAGCAAGTCAATGGCCTTTCTCTACACAAAGGATAAACAGGCTGAGAAAGAAATTAGGGAAACAACACCCTTCACAATAGTCACAAATAATATAAAATACCTTGGCAGCATGACTCTAACTAAGGAAGTGAAAGGTCTGTATGATAAGAACTTCAAGTCTCTGAAGAAAGAAATTAAAGAAGAGCTCAGAAGATGGAAAGATCTCCCATGCTCATGGTTTGGCAGGATCAATATAGTAAAAATGGCTATCTTGCCAAAAGCAATCTACAGATTCAATGCAATCCCCATCAAAATTCCAACTCAATTCTTCAACGAATTAGAAAGGGCAATTTGCAAATTCATCTGGAATAGCAAAAACTCTCCTCAATGATAAAAGAACCTCTGGTAGAATCACCATGCCTGACCTAAAGCTGTACTACAGATCAATTGTGATAAAAACTACATGGTACTGGTATAGTGACAGACAAATAGACCAATGGAATAGAACTGAAGACCACTCAGAAACATCATTCATGAATCATCAATCCAGTTCAATCCAGAAGAAACCTTGAGGCTGTGCCAATTGGCCTGAGTCAGTGGGAGGTGACCAGAAGCCACTGGAAAACTACTAGAAGTTCTTTGTTGTGTTTCCCTCTATGAAGTCATAACAAATCACGATCAGCAAGGAGTGGCAAGGTGAACCAATGCCACACAGCATAATTTAGGCTAAGAATATTTAAATGTTATTTATCTTCTCAACAAACCTATCCTTTCATTGATCTTTTGAATTGTTTACTTGTTTGATTATAGTTCCTTAACTTCTCCCTTGACCTTTGTCATCTTTTTCTGGGTATTGCTTTTGTTTTTGTTTTTGTTTGTTTGTTTGTTTGTTTTCTTATTCTTGGTTTTTGAGAGCTTTGAGCATGATTTGAGAACTCTGATTTTAGTACAAGCATTTAGAACTATAAACATCAATCTCAGGAAATTTCATTGTGGACCATAGTTTTGCTTTGTTGTGTTTACATTTAATTACAGAGACACATAATTTATACTTTATTCTTTCAATGATACAATCATCATGAAACAGTATGCCATTTTTTTTCTTCATGGGTTCATATATTTTCTATACTTTCTATTGCTGTAATATTCTGATATTATTATCTCATTGTGGTGATCTACAGTATAGGATAATTTTTCATGTTCCTATATTTGTAGAATTTTGTTTTGTGTCTTAATTTGTAAGCTATTTGAGGAAAAGTAATATTTGCTGCTGAAATGAACGAGATTTTTTTCAGCCTGAAAGTTTTCTGTGGATGTCTCTAAATGTTCTATAGATGTCCAGTTGATCTATATAATGAATATCAAAGACTGCCTCCAATACTGTGTTAGATTAAATTTGTGACTTTAAATGTAGTGGTATTTATTTTATGAAATTGGATTAGCCTGGGTGTACATATTTGGAATTATAATTTCTCTTGATGAATTATTCACTTAATTATGATGCATGATGTGATTGGTTTTATTTCCCTGACTAGGATAGCCTTGAAATCTATTTTGTTGGGTATTAAAATAATAGTGCTTACTTGTTTTCCTGTACCATTTGTGTGGAAAACTTTTCAGCCTCCTCTATCATCTGAGAAAATATTTACCCCTGGTGGTGAGACATTATTCTTTAAGAAAGCAAAAGTTTTATTTCTATTTTCTAATATAATCTTTATAGAGAGATAGAGTATTGATTTTTAAAAATTTTGTTATACTTTGGAATTTTGATGTCCTCTTTGATTAACAACTTACTTATAATCAAATATACATTTCCTTTTTGTAGTCTCTTGAAGGTGTTTCTTTTTCTCTTCAGGCAAAGTATTTCCTACAGAATCCCCTTTAGGGGTGTCCTGGTGGTCATAAATTCCTTATGCCTGCTTTTATCATAGATTTTTTTTCTTTGATTTTCATTGTCATAGATATTTTTGACAGGTTTATTAGGCCAGGCTGGCAGGTATGACCTTTCTGAATTTGAGACACATCATTTGGTTTAAGATTTTGATTAAGAAGTCAGCAGTTATTCCAATGAGCCTGCCTTCTTAGGTAACTCATTCCTTCTCTTCTGCAGGAGCTCCACAACACTAGCTTTTTCCATACACCCAGAATTTAAACTGTAACACAGCATGGTTTTCTTTTTTCTAGCTGTGTTTGGTGTTTTATATGCCTGTTATATTTAGATGT
The DNA here is from genome assembly GCF_978045245.1 of Mus caroli. Classification (NCBI taxonomy): domain Eukaryota; kingdom Metazoa; phylum Chordata; class Mammalia; order Rodentia; family Muridae; genus Mus; species Mus caroli. The sequence goes on along the minus strand of NW_028227262.1, from coordinate 86,468,514 downwards.
TCTTTATAACCAATTTTCTCTCATTAATTTATTAAAAATTACTTTTATGCCCCCAAAATTAAATATTTCTTATTCTTTGTCTATAATACTGTTTTAAATTTTGCCATTCCAGGTTGTTCCAAAATTCTTGAATGTTCCATCAATACCATTATTTTCAGATTATCATCTATCTTGACTGAACGAATATCATTCACTTTTTGTCTTCAAATTTTGATAATATTTCTCAAACATGATCCATTATTTTAGTAAATCTTTCTGCTAAAATTGGTATATGACTATTTTTTATTTGTTCTCTGGAGATTTCATATCATGGCCTTTCATTATTTTCATTAGATATGCTCCTGGCAAAAGATTGTCTCTCATTCTGTGGAATTCCTTTTCACTTGATTACTTCCTTTACATCATGAAATACTTTATGTTCCATGATGTTCCATTTGTTAGTTGACCTGAACTTGAGAGCAAATTGGTTTTATTCAGAAACTCCTTCCCTGAATCTAACACATGTGAGATACTTTTTGTTTAATCCTAGAAATTGTAGCATTTCTGATTTAACATTGAGGCCTCTGATTCTTGGTAGGTTTATTGTTTGTTGTTTGTTTTGTTTTGTGTTTTGTGCAGGGTGATAGATAGATGATAATGTTTGTTGTGTGAATGCCAAATATAGCCTTTATTATGTTGAGTTTTACCATGAAGATACATTGGATTTTGTTAAAGTCCCGAATGTACTGTAATGTTCATGTGATATTTTTTTATCCTTAGGTTAATTATATAATTTATTACATTTGTTTTCTTATTATGTTAAACTACCTTTTCATCTCTGGAATAAGAAAAAATTAATTTTGACAGATATCTTTGATATATATATATATATATATATATATATACATACATACATATAACATATATATAGTTAACACTTCTTTTTTTCTGTCTGTCTGCCTGTCTGTCTTTCTTTCTGTTTTTCTTTCTCTGTGTCTTTCTCTCTTTCTCTCTCTCTTTCTTTCTTTCTTTCTTTCTTTCTTTCTTTCTTTCTTTCTTTCTTTCTTTCTTTCTTTCTTTCTTTCTTTCTTGTTTTTTGAGACAGGGTTTTTCTGTATAGCCCTGGCTGTCCTGGAACACACTCTGTAGACCAGGCTGGACTGCCTCTGCCTCCCAAGTGCTGGGATTAAAGGCATGCACCACCACTGCCCATCTCTTTTCTTTATTTTATTGGATATTTTCTTTATTTACATTTCAAATGTTATCCCCTTCCAAGAAACCACCTATCACATCCCCCCTAACCTTGAATCTTTGAGGGTGCTCACCCACCCACTCATGCCTTCCTGCCCTGGCATTCCCCTACACTGGGGCATGGAATCCCCTCGGGCCCCAGGGCTGCATTTCCCACTGAAGTTCAAAAATACAGCTGGAAACATGGGTCACTACATGTGTACTCTTTGGTTGCTGGTCCAGTCCCTGGGGTCTGGCTGGTTGTCACTTTTTCTCCCCCCATGGGACTACAAAGCCCGTCAGTTCCTTCAGTCCCTTCTCCAACTCCTCCATCAGGATCACTGCGCTCAGTCCAATGGATGGCTGCAAGCATGAGCCTGTGTATTTGTCAGACACTGACAGAGCTTCTCAGGAGACAACCATATCAGGCTCCTGTCAGCAGACACTTCACGATATCCTCAATAGTGTCTGGGTTTGATAACTGTATATGGGATGGATTCCCAGGTAGGGCAGTCTCTGGATGGCCTTTCCTTCAGTCCCTGTTCCACACTTTGTGTCCATATTTCCTCCTGTGAGTATTTTGTTCCCCCTTCTAAGAAGCACTGAAGCATGGTCACTTTGGTCTTCCTTCTTCTTGAGCTTCATAGTAAAAGATTTTGAGTCAATATATCTCATGAATATTGATTGACCTGTAGCTCTTCATTTTTGTTCTGTCTTTATCTGGTTCTGGTATTCGAATAATACTGAATTCTGTTTACATTTTGTTTTCAACAATTTAAAAAGTATTGGTTGCCATTCTCCATTGAGTGAAAAAAATGGAGGAAAAGATACTCCAACCTAATGAGATAAGCAGTTAAGCAGGTTCACTATCTTTTTTATGATTGGGTGAAGGGTCTTGGCATGTTGGATCTGCTTGTTGCATTTGAGATATCCTTCCTCTGTTTCAGAGATGTTACTTTCTGTTTTGTTTTAAGCCCATCATTCAGATATTATTACTTGATTTTTTTGATATTTGAATAAAACTTTAGTATTTTAAATTGACACAACCCATCCCACACCAAATATCAAATTTTCCTTGAAAATCAATGTAAGTGAAGGATGATTTTATTTCTGTGTACTATTATATTAAAAAGTCTTATTTTTTAGACTCTTTGTAAAGAATGATTACTTATTTCTGTAAATCACTTCTTTCATTCATTCGTTCTTTCTCTTTCTTTCTTTCTTTCTTTCTTTCTTTCTTTCTTTCCTTCTCTCTCTCTTCCTTTCTTCCTCTCTCTCTCTCTCTCTCTCTCTCTCTCCCTCCCTCCCTACCTCCCTCTTTCCTCCCCCCTCTCTCTTTCTTTCTTTCTTTCTTTCTTTCTTTCTTTCTTTCTTTCTTTCTTTCTTTCTTTTCATTCGTTCTTCCTTCCTTCCTTCCTTTCTCTCTCTCTCTCTCTCTCTCTTTCTTTCTTTCTTTCTTTCTTTCTTTCTTTCTTTCTTTCTTTCTTTCTTATTTACATCTCTAGTGTTATCCCCTTACCTGGTTTTCTCCCCTTCCAGAAACCCCCTATCCCATTCCCCCTCCTCCCTGCTTCTATGAGGGTGTTCCTCCAGCCACCCACCCACTCTTGCCTCCCCACTCTCTATTCCCCTACACTGCGGCATCAATCAAGCTTTCACAGGACCAAGGAGCTCTCCTCCCATTGATGCCTGACAAGGCCGACCTCTGCTACACATGCAGCTGAAGCCATGTGTACTCCTTGGTCGGTGGCTTAGTCCCTGGGAGCTCTGGGGGTCTGATTGGTTGATATTGTGGTTCAACCTATGGGGTTGCAAACCCCATTAGCTCCTGAAGAGGTTATTCATTGATTAATGACATTAGGGATGAGGATATGCCCAATGTAGCAGTAGCCAAGGAAGCATGTAAATAGAACTTCTGGCTGCTCTTTTAATGGTGTCCCAGTGTTCCTTCTTACTTTTTTTTAATGAGTTTTAAAATCATTTTTGTATTATTAGCTGTGCTAACTTCCTGACACTCTATCTTCTACTCAATCTTTTCAAGTTTCAAGATTTTCCATATTCACCTTTCTAATTGAGTTACTGAGTTTTTCAATCTCATATTCATTTCAGCTTAGATTTTCCCCAGTATTTCTGTTGTGTTATTGTATGTACTTTTCAGTTATTCAATTTAATTTTCTTTGTTAGTTTATTCAGCTATACAGTTTAGTTTCCTTTTATTCTTATTTTATTTATATACTCTCTACATTCATTGAATTGTTGATATCTTTTTTTTAAAATCCCTTGTATAGTTTATTCTTCGTTTTTGTTTAGTTTATATTCTATTATACTTAGCTGTTGAAAATACTTATAACTATTTTTTAAATTCTATGTCTGGGTTTTTATTTAAGTAATTTTCACTGGGGTCTATTACTACAGGCAATGTAATTTTTGAAGGAGACATGTTGTTGTATTTTTCATGGTATTTGTGGTTTTTCCATAGGTTTTTTTTTTTCTGTTGTGTTTTTATACATCTGGAGTTACAGCATTGGTTGAGTTGTTTCTTGTGGTGGCAATGGTTATCATGTAATAGCATGATAATTGCTCTTTTACTTCAGGTCACTGCCCTTCCTTCAGTGGAGAGGTCTGCAATGTTCTGGAGAGATTAATTTGTAGTATTGATGTGGTGATGATTTCTTATTTTAAGCTGGTGTTCTGGATACCAGAACTCATCCCTGTTGTTCTAGGGGTCAATATCCTCTGTAGCTACAATTACTAACCAGGAGTTAGTTCATTGTAATAATGCAGTAAGAAATGACTACCACATAACCACTTATGAAAGTGCAACTGTTTTAAATAGTAAACAGACATTGATAGCATCGTATATATTTTATTACTTATATTTTATTGCTTGTTTTGTGTTTAAATAGAAAATAAAAGAATTAAGCAGTCACAGACAGACTAGTGATTAATAAACATCAAAAAGATCATCCACCATGATTAAGTAGGCTTCACCGCATGGATGGTTTAATATGGAGAAATCAACCAGTGTAATCCACTATAGAAACAAACTAAAAGGAAAAAAAAAACACACACACACACATGATCAATTAATTAAGTGCTGTGAAAGCATTTCACACAATCCAATACCCCTCCATGATAAAAGACTTGGAAAGATCAGAATTCAAGACCCATAACAAAATATATTAAAACAATATACAGCAAACCAGTAGCCTACATCAAACTAAATGGAGAGAAAGTTGAAGCAATCCCACTAAAATCAGGGACTAGACAAGGCTGCCTACTTTCTCTCTACCTGTTCAATATAGTACTCAATGTCCTACCCAGAGCAATTAGATGACAAAAGGAGGTCAAGTTGGAAAAGAGAAAGTTAAAATATCACTCTTTGCAGATGATATACTTAAGTGACCCAAAAAATTCTACCAGAGAAGTCCTAAGCCTGATAAACAAATTCAGCAAAGTGGCTGGATATAAAATGAACTAAAAAAAAAAAAAAAACTCAGTGGCCTTCTACTCAAAGGATAAACAGGCTGAGAAAGAAACTAGGGAATCAACACCTTTTACAACAGTCACATATAATATAAAATAACTTGCTGTGACTCTAACTAAGCAAGTGACAGATCTGTATGACAAGAACTTCAAGTCTCCAAAGAAAGAAATCAAAGAAAATTTCAGAAGATGTCAAGATCTCCCATGGTCATGGATTGGCAGGATTAATGTAGTAAAAATGGCCATCTTGCTGAAAGCAATCTACAGATTCATTGCAATCCCTGTCAAAACTCCAATTCAATTCTTGATAGAGTTTGAAAGAGCAATTCTCAAATTAATCAGAAATAACAAAAAAACAAAAAACAAAACAAAACAACAACAACAAAACAGGATATTAAAAACTATTCTCAACAATAAAAGAACTTCTGGGGAAATCACCATCCCTGACCTCAAGCTACACTACAGAGCAATCATGATAAAAACTGCATGGTATTGGAACAGTGACAGGCAGGTAGATCAATGGAATAGAATTGAAGACCAGGAAATCAACCCACACATCTATGGCCACTTGATATTTGACAAAGGAGAAAGAACCATCCAGTGGAAAAAAGACATCATTTTCAACAAATGGTGCTGGTTCAAATGGCAGTTAGCATGTAGAAAAATGCAAATTGATCCATTCTTATCTCTGTGTACAAAGCTCAAGTCCAAGTGGATCAAGGAGTTCCACATAAAACCAGATACACTTAAATGAGTAAAAGAGAAAGTGAGGAAAAGGCTCCAGAACATAGGCACAAGGGAAATTTTCCTGAACAGAACAACAAGAGCTTATTCTCTAAGATCAACAATTGACAAGTGGGACCTCTTAAAATTACAAACCTTCTATAAGGCAAAGGATACTGTTAATAGGACAAAATGGCAACCAAGAAATTTGGAAAAGATCTTTATCAATCCTACATTTGGAAGAGGGCTAATATCCAATATATACAAAGAACTCAAGAAGTTAGACTCCAGAGAACCAATCAAATAACCCTATTAAAAATGGGATATGGAGCTAAATGAAGAATTCTCAACTGAGGAATACTGAATGGCTGAGAAGCACCTAAAGAAATGTTCGACATCTTTAGTTATCATGAAAATGCAAATCAAAACAACCCTGAGATTCCACCTCACATCAGTCAGAATGGCTAAGATCATAAACTCAGGTGACAGCAGATACTGGAAAGTATATGGAGAAAGAGGAACACTTCCCTATTGCTAGTGTGATTGCAAGCTGATACAATCACTCTGGAAATCAGTTTGGTGGTTGCTCAGAAATTTGGACAGAGTACTACCTGTGGACCCAGCTATACCACTCCTGGGCATATATGCAGGAGATTCTTCAACATGTAATAAGGACAAAGTTGCATTATGTTCATGGCATAGCCAGAAGCTGAAAAGAACCAGATATCCCTCAACAAAGGAATTGATACAGAAAATGTGGTACTTTTACACAATGCAATACTACCCAGCTATTAAAAACAATGATTTCAAATTCAAGGAAATGGATGGAACTAGAAAATATCATCCTGAGTGAAGTAACCTAATCACAAAAGAGCACACATGGTATGCACTCACTGATAAGTGGATATTAGCCCAGAAGATCAGAATACCCAAGATACAATTCACAGACCACATGAAGCTCAAGAAGAAACAAGACCAAAGTGTGGACACTTAGGTCCTTCTTACAAGGGGGAACAAAATACTCATGGGAGGAGATACAGACACAAAGTGTGGATCAGAGACTGAAGGAAAGGTCATCCAGAGACTGCTGCACTTGAGGTTCTATACCATATACAGTTACCAAGCTCAGACACTATTGTGAATGCCAACAAGTGCTTACTGACATTAGCTTAATATATCTGTCTCCTAAGAGACTCTGTCAGTGCCTAACGAATACAGACAGAGGTGGATACACAAAGCAAATCATTGTACTGAGCCCGGGGTCCTCAATGAAGGAGCTACAGAAAGGACCCAAGGAGATGAAGGGGTTTGCAGCCCATAGGAGAAACATCAATATGAACCAACCAGTATACCCCAGAGCTCCCAGGGACTAAGCAACAGACCAAAGCATACACATGAAGGGATTCATGGCTCTAGCTGCATATTTAATGAGAGGATGGCCTTGTTAGACATCAATGGGAGGAGAAGCCCTTGGTCCTGTGAAGGCTTGATGCCCTGATATAGGGGAATGCCAGGACAAGGAAGCAGGAGTGGTTGGGTTGGTGACCAGGGGGAGGGGGATGGTATAGGGGGCTTTCAGAGGGAAAAAAGCAAATGGGATAACATTTCAAATGTAAATAAAGAAAATATCTAATAAAATAAATAAGATAGTAAAGGGACTTCAATGGTGTGGAAGTATCCTACTATTATTGTGTGGGATTCAATGTATGCTTTAATATTTAATAAAGTTTTTTAATGAATGTGATTGCACTTGCTTTTGGGGCATAGATGTTCAGAACTGAGACCCTCTCTTGGTGGATTTTTCCTTTGATAAATATGAAGTGTCCTTTCCAAAAACCACTCGACAACTATTGCTTGAAAGTCTATTTTATTGGATATTAGGATGGCAACTTCTGCTTCTTTTCTTGGGAACATTTGCTTGGAAGACTTTTTTTCCAGTCTTTTCCTCTAACATAGTTTCTGACATTGTTATTGACATGTGTTTCTTGTATGCAGTAGAATGCTTGATCCTGATTGTATGTCCAGTCTGTTAACTTGTGTCTTTTTATTGGAGAATTAAGTCAGTTGATATTGAGAAATAGGGAAGACATATTATTGTTAGTTGCTGATATGTTTGTTGTTATAGATGATATTATGTTTATGTTGTTCTCTCTTTTTGGTTTTGTTGTGAGATGATTAATAGCTTGTTTTTTCTTTAGTATAGGTACCTTCCTTATGTTGGAGTTTTCCTTCTAGAATCCTCTGTAGAGCTGGATGAGTAGGTACGTATTGTTTAAATTTGGTTTTGTTCTGGAATAATTTGGTTTCTTCATCTATGATGATTGAGATTTTGCAGGGTTTGGGAAGCTGGGCTGCATTTGTTTTCTCTTAGGGTCTCCATGATCTCTGTTCAGGCCCTTCTGGATTTTAAAATCTCTTTTGATAAGTCTGGTGTAATTCTGATCAGTCTGCCTTTATATGATACATGGTGTTTTTTTAATTACAGATATTAATATATCTCTTAGTTCTGTGCATTTAGTGTTTGGATTATTATGTGATGGGAGGATTTTCTTTTCTATCCCAATCTATTTGGTGTTGTATAGACTTTTTTTTTCTTTTAGTTGGGGAAGTTTTCTTTTTGATTTTGTTGAAGAAATTTTATTATTCTTTGAGCTGGAAATGTTATCTCTCCCTTTTATTTCTATTCTTCTTAGATTTGGTCTTTTCATTGTGTCCTGGATATCCTGGATGTTTTGGGTTAGGAGATTTTTTTACGTTTTAAAATTTCTTTGATTGTTGTAATACCTTCTAAGGTATCTTTTACAACTGATTCTCTCTTCTATCTCTTGTATTATGTTGCTGATGCTTGCATCTGTAGTCACTGCCCTCTTTCCTAGGTTTTCCATTTCCAGGGTTGTTTTCATTTATGTTTCCTTTATTGTTTCTACTTCCACTTTTAGGTCTTGAACCACTTTATTCAATTTCTTCACCTGATTGTGTTTTTCTGTATTTCTTTAAGAGATTTTTTTTTCCTCTTTAATGGCTTCTACTTGTTTACCTGTGTTTTTCTATATTTCTTTCAGTGAGTTATTTATATTCTCTTTAAAGGACTCTATTATCTTCATGAGATAGGATTTTAAGGTTTGCATCTGGGTTTTCAGGTATGTTGGTATTGCTTTGGTGGGGGAACTGGGTTCTGATAATGCTAAAATATATTGGCTTCAGTTAGTTGATCTAGTGCTTGCCTCTTGCGATCTGGTTATTTCTGGTGTTAGATGGCATATGTGTCTCTGTCTGGAGTCTGCCTCCTGTGCCCCTGTGATGCTACACATCTCCTGGGAGGCCTGTGTCCCTGGCTGTAGTAGATGTCCTGAGAAGCCTTCAGAGTATGGTGTGTTCAGAGGGGCATGCATACTGGTGATTTGTTGCACTGGTTGCTTTTTTGGGAGGCCTTCAAACTGTAGGGTCTTCAGAGGGACAGACAAACTGATGATCTGCACAGGTGGAAGGAGCAGGCCAGAAAGGAGGTAGAGCTTGAGTGCAGAGGGATAGGGATGGGTCCTGTGTCAGCTGGGATCCACAGGAATCCCAGCTACTGAGGTTGTTTGATGGTGTCACTTAAGTCTTGCCCTGGGTGCAGCTGATCTGGGAGGCCCTCAGACTGTGGGGGTCTTCACAGAAGCAGTCAAGCTGATGATCTGTCCATGTGGAAGGCACAGGCTAGAAGGGAGTGAGTAACTATTTTTACTTGGTAGTTCACAGAAGTTTTCTATTTACTTGTCAGCATTATTTTATTTTTAAAGCATTTTCAATATATCTCCTGACTCCTTTCTGCCCTGCAGAGGATATTCTATACAATACTCTGACAGCTATTTTGGTAGCTACTCATAATGTGACATATTTCTTTCTGCTTGTTGTTCTTATAAATATTTTAGCTGTAGTATTTGATGTTTTCATGATGTTTCATTTGTGTCATGATGAACTTATCTATGGGTTTAGTTTTATTGAATAACTTTATGATTTTACAATTTGGATGGTAATATGTATGCTTGGGCTAGGGACAGATGCATTCATTATTTCATCTTTCTAGTTCTGTTAATTTTCTCCTGATGCAACTCCTAACTATACTTTTAAATGTTTAAAATTGTTTACTGATATATATATATATATATATATATATATATATATATATATATATATAAACTATAACCTCTGAGTCCATTTAATGTTATTTATATGTATGTCTTCAGGGCTGATTGTTTGCCACTGGTTAACCAATTGATATATTCTTCCCTTATCTCCACTGCCAGCTTCACCCAATTGCCTATAGTTCTTTGTGCAGCTTTGAGTTCTTGATGAATTTTTCCTACCTATGATGGCATGTGTGCTGGTAATTCTTTTCTCAGTGCATGTTTGTACAATCATTTTATTGAAAATTTCACTGCTCTACCTCCAGATGTTTCTAAGAGACAATCTTAGAGCAAACTCCTTGATTCTCTGGCTCTTAAAAAATCTGTCTGCCCCTTATTCTCCAGTGCTCAATGAGGTTTAGATAGAGATATGTGCAATAAATATATCCACTGATACTGGGCTCTACAATTCTGCATTTTGAATATATATATATATATATATATATATATATATATATATATATATATATATATGGCTATCTTCAGTGGCTTCCATCTGTTGTAAAGAGAAATTTGAAGGAGGTATACCATAAGAATGAATAAGACAAGAAGCAGTGTATCTGAAGGAAAATAATGTAGGCTTAAATATTTTAAACTTACAATTTTTAAAAAAAATTTTACTGGTTATTTTATTTATTTACATTTTAAATATTATCTTCCTTCCTGGATTCCCCTCTGCAAACCCTCATCCCACAACTCTCCCTCTGGTTCTATGAGAGTGCTTCCCCACTCACCCACCCATCTACTCTGACCTCACTACCCTGGCATTCTCTTGCACTGGGGCCTCAAGCCTTCACAGGACCCAGGGCCTCCCTCCTTCTGATGCCAGATAAGGCCATCCTCTTCTACAAATAAAGCTGGAGCCATGAGTCCCTCCTCCTTGGGAGTTCTGGGAGGTTTGGTTGGTTAATATTGTTTATCTTCCTGTTGAGGAATGGGTCTCTTGCTCTTTGTAACTTTATGTTAATTCTGCTCTCCTGGGAGGGTCTTCAGACAAGGAGTGAGTCACATATTCAGGAGACTTCTTGTAAACCATCCCTTAATGAATAAAGGAGCCAATCACTGAGCAAGAAGGAGGGACTTTCAACTTGGATAGGGGAAGAGAGGAGGGGGGTGTCTTTTATGGATGGGGATAGTGTCAGAACAAGATGTAGCTACTAGAGCCTGCTGGTTTCAATGGCTCAGGATCCCTCAGGATTTTCCCCCAGATGATTTAGATTTAAGAAGGCTTACAAGATTAGGATTTTAATTGTTGCACCCAGCAATTGACTTCATTTCTGAACTAAGTTTGTGTTGTATTTTCCTTTAAGCAGTGTCTTGTTTATGTTCAAGAGAAAGCTACTGAGGCAATGTGTGGGTTTGCCTGATGTGCACCACAAAGGTGACAGGGAATTTGAAGCTTGGGGCTGGCGTTGTAATGACCTGCCAGCTGGAACTTTGTGAGCTGGGTGGATAGATTTTTGTAGGTCTGAGTCAGAGAGTTTCTAAGAGATAAGAGCTGACCAGTAAGACCACGGAGGAAGAGAGTAGCAGGGTGAATCACAGGAACTTGCCGTTCATTACCCACAACATCTTCCTAAGTGGTTGCAAACCCCTTCAGCTCCTTCAGTCTTTCCCCTAACTCCTCTATTGGGGACCCAGTGCTCAGTCCAATGGTTGGCTGCAAGCATCCACATTTGTATCAGTAATGCTCTGGTAGAGCCTCTCAGGAGACAGTCATATCAGGCTCCTGTCAGCAAGCACTGCTTTGCATCAGCAACAGTGACTGGGTTTGGTGCCTGCATATAGAATGGATCTACAGGTGGGGCAGTCTCTCAATGGTCTTTCCTTCTGTCTCTGCTCCACTCTATCTCCCTGTATTTCTTTTAGATAGGAGCAATTCCAGATTACAATTTTTGAGAAGGGAGGGTGGCCCCATCCCTCAACTGGTCTCTGCAGGTTCTCTCTCCTCTTTGTTTTTAATAAGAGTTTTCAAAAGCTTTAACACTCCTTTTAGTCTGCTGTCCACAGGTAGGGGATAAAACCTGTAAAGTAAGTAGGACAAGGGGATGGGGACCTGTTTAGAAGTAGTTCTTTACTGGCGATTCTAATCTCAGTTGTCAGTATACCAGCAGTCCATTTCAGTAGTGTCAGGATAGAAAACATGAAACGGCCAGGCCTCCACCAAATCAGCACCAGTCAGAAAAAGTGATCAGAACCAGCCAGGCTGCCAGGAGAAAGTCTCTGCCATGCCTTTCTTAAAGATCAGCAAAGGCAAGTATGTGAGACCGATTATTCTTTGTAAAGCTAGCAAGTGTGTTATTCTTTGAGTCCTACGTACACCCTCCACAAACATCATGATTCCTCCCATAGGTCTTGCCTCAGCAAAACACCATGTGAGTCTGTCTTACCTCATGAGTTTGTATTACATGATATATCCAGAAACATCCATTTCAGAACAGAGTGGTGGATATGAGAGAATTAGAGTAAGGCATAGGAAGGAAGAAATGTAATTAAATGGGACACAAAGCAGTATTAAGAGGAAAGTTCATAACTATCAGTACTTCCAAGGAGAAACTGAAGAGAGCACACATAGCAGTTTGACATCACAACTGAAAGCTCTAGAACAAAAAGAAGCAAATACACCCAGAAAGAGTAGAGCACAGGAAAAAAATCAAACTCAGGGCTAAAATCAACCAAGTAGAGACAAAAAGAACTATATAAAGAATGAACAAAATGAGAAGCTGGTTCTTTGAGAAAATCAACAAGATAAACCCTTAGCCAAAAACCAGAGGCACAGAGACAGAATCCAAATTAACAAAATCAGAACTGAAAGGGGAGACATAAAAACAGAAACCGAGGAAATTAAACAAAACAAAACAAAACATCAGATCCTACTACGAAAGCCTATACTCAATAAAACTGGAAAATCTGGATGAAGTGGATGATTTTCCAGACAGATACTAGTTACCAAAGTTAAATCAAGATCAGATAAACCATTTAAATAGTACCATAGCCATCAAAAAATAGAAGCAGTCATTAAAATTCTCACAAGAAAAAAAGGTCCAAGCTCTGATGTGTTAGTGCAAACTCTATCAGACCTTCAAAGAAGATCCAATATCAATACTCTTCAAACTATTCCATAAAACAGAAACAGAAGGAACTCTAACGAATTCATTCTATAAAGTCAGAAGTATGCTTATACCTAAACCATACAAAGACCCAACAAAGAAAGAGAACCTCAGACCAATTTCCTTTATGAATACTAATGCAAAAATACTCTATAAATTCATGCAAAAATACTCTATAAACTCATGCAAACTGAATCAAGAACACATCAAAATGATCATCCATCATGATCAAGTGGGCTTCATCCCAGGGATGCAGGTTTGATTTAATATATGAAAATCTGTCAACATAATCCACTATATAAATAAACTCTTAACCTCTGAGCCATCTCTTCAGCCCTGTCATCTCAATAGATGCTGAGAAAACATTTGACAAAATTCAACATCCTTTCATGGTAAAAGTCTTGGAAAGATGAGGAATTCAAGGCACATACCTAATCATAGTAAAAGCAATATACAGCAAACCAGTAGCCAACATCAAACTGAATGGAGAGAAACTTGAAGCAATCCTACTAAAATCAGGGACTAGAAAAGGCTGTCAACTCTCTTCCTATCTATTCAATATGATGCTGAAAGTCCTAGCAAGAACAATTAGATGACAAAAGGAGGTCAAAAGGATAGAAATTGGAAAGGAAAAAGTCAAAATATCACTATTTGCAGATGATATGATAGTATAATTAAATGACCTGAAAATTTCCACCAGAGAACTCTTAAACCTGATAAACAACTTCAGCAAAGTGGATGCATGTGAAATTAACTCAAAGAAATCAGTATCCTTCCTTTGCTCAAAGGATAAACAGACTGAAAAAGAAGTTATAGAAATAGCACCCTTTACAACAGTCACAAATAATATGAAATTCATTGTGTGATTCTAATCAAGCAAGTGTAAGATCTGTATGACAAGGACTCAGGTCACTGAAGAAAGAAATGGAAAATCTCAGAAGATGGAAAGATCTCCCATGGTCATGGATCGGCAGGATTAATATAGTGAAAATGGCCATCTTGCTGAAAGCAATCTACAGATTCAATACAATCCTCATAAAAATTCCAACTCAATTCCTCAGAGAGTTAGAGCAATTTTCAAATTCATTTGGAATAACAAAAAATCCAGGATAGGAAAAACTATTCTCAATAATAATAGAACTACTGGAGGTATCACCATCCCTGACCTCAAGGTGTATTGCACAGCAATAGTGATAAAAACTATATGGTATTGGTACAGAGACAGGCAGGTAGATCAATAGACTAGCATTGAAGACCTAGAAATGAACCCAAACACCTGTTGTCACTTGATCTTTGAAAAAAGGAGCTAAACCATCCAGTAGGGAAAAAAGGCAGCATTTTCAACAAATTGTGTAGAAGAATACAAAATGATCTCTTCTTATCCCCTTGTAAAGGCTCAAGTCCGAGTGGATCAAGGACCTCTACGTGAAACAAGATACACAAAACTAATAGAAGAGAAAGTGGGAAAAGCCTCAAATACCAGGGCACAGGGGAAAATTTCCTAAAGAGAACACCAATAGCTTATGCTTTAAGATCAACAAAAAATGGGAACCTCATGAAATTTCAAAGATTCTGGAACGAAAAGGACAACTGTCAATAGGACAAAATGGCAACCAACAGATTGGGGAAAGATCTTTACCAACCCTACATCCGATAGAGGGCTAATATTTAATATATACAAAGAACTCAAGAAGTTAGACTCCAGAGAACCAAATAACCCTATTAAAAATGGGGTACAGAGCTAAACAAAGAATTCTCAACTGAGGAATACTGAATGCGTGAGAAGCACCTAAAGAAATGTCCAACATCCTTAGTCACCAGGGAAATGAAAATCAAAACAACCCTGAGATTCAACCTCACACCAGTCAGAATGGCTAAGATCAAAATCTCAGGTGACAGCAGATGCTGGCTAGGATGTGGAGAAAGAACAGTCCTTCATTGTTGATGTGATTTCAAGCTGGTACAACCTTCCTGGAAATCAGTTTGGAGGTTCTTCAGAAAACTAGACATAGTACTACCTGAGGATCAAGCTATACCAATATTTGGCATATACAAAAAAGATACTCGAACATGTAATAAGAACACATGCTCCAATATATTCATAGCAGTCTTATTTATAATAGTCAGAAGCTGTAAAGAACGCAGATGTCCGTTAACAGAGGAATACATACAGAAAATGTGGTACATTTACACATTGGAGTACTACTCAGCTATTAAAAACAATGAATTCATGAAATTCTTGGACAAATGGATGTATTTGGAAGATATCATCCTGAGTGAGGTAACCCAATCACAAAAGTACACACATGTTATTCACTCACTGATAAGTGGATATTAGCCCAAAATCTCAGAATTCACAAGATACAATCCACAGACCACATGAAGCTCACGAAGAAGCAAGACCAAAATCTGGGTGCTTCTGTCCTTCTTAGAAGGGGGAACAAAGTACTCACAGGAGGAAATATGGAGACAAAGTGTGGAGCAGAGACTTAAGGAAAGGCCATTCAGAGACTGCCCCATCTGGGGAATCATCCCATATATAGTCACCAAACGCAGACACTATTGATGATGCCAAGAAGTGCTTGCTGAAAGGAGCCTGACATGACTGTCTCCTGAGAGGCTCTGCCAGAACTTAATGCAGGGTTGCTTGCAGCCAACCATTGGACTGAGCACAGGGTCCCCAATGGAGGATTTAG
Organism: Mus caroli; assembly: GCF_978045245.1. Lineage (NCBI taxonomy): Eukaryota > Metazoa > Chordata > Mammalia > Rodentia > Muridae > Mus > Mus caroli. The sequence continues at coordinate 86,453,121 of NW_028227262.1, read as the reverse complement.
AGAAGGGACTGAAGGAACTGAAGGGATTTGCAACCCCATAGGAAGAACAACAATATCAACCAACCAGACCTCCTCCCTTCTTCCCAGAGCTACCTGGGACTAAGCCACCAACCAAAGAGTACACATGGAGAGATCAATGACTACAGCTCCATATGTAACAGAAAAAGGCCTTGAAGGGCATAGATGTGGGTTGAGTTGCTTGGTCCAGTGAAGGCTTGATGCCACAGTGTAGAGGAATTCCAAGGTGGGGAGGTCAGAGTGTGTGAGTGGGTGGGTGGGGGAACATGCTCATAGAAGCAGGGGTGTGGGATAGGGGTATCTGTTTGCCAAAGTGTGAAAGGATATCCCATTTGAAATGTAAATAGAGAAAATATCCAAAAATAATTTATGTTAAGGGATTAACATTTGGAATGAATCAATTTAATGACTTTATACCACCCCTTGTATTCTACCTTGTTTCCTTTCCTTTCCTTTCCTTTCCTTTCCTTTCCTTTCCTTTCCTTTCCTTTCCTTTCCTTTCCTTTCCTTTCCTTTTCTATTCTCTTCTTTTCTTTTTTTTTCTACCTCTGGTTAACATTAAGGTTTAGCTTTTCTTTTTAATGAAACTGATTTAAAAATATTTTATCATTTTATTTTTACCTCATTGTTGTGTTAACTATGTGCAGTTTCTATTCATTTCACTGTTTCCAATCCTGTGCCAAATTTCTTTCTATGTATATTATTTTCTATATTTTACTTAATTTTCCATTATTATCTTTTTAAATTTAACTGAATATTTTTCTGAATTATTTTTAAATCACTCAACATATCTTCTTTTTATGTGACAAATTACTGTTTCCCTCATTTCCTTTGGATTATGTCACAATGGTTTCATTATTTATAATGGCATTTTAGTCCATTTTGGTCTTAATATTTGAGGACTTTTTTTTTCTTGTTGTTCTATATTACAATGTGCCTCGGCTGTTTAGCCTGTGGACGGACATTCTAGATGAATCCACTTTGGTCATCCTTGATGGTCAGATCTTGTGTTTGGTTATATCATTAGGTTAAACACTAAATTTATACAGATATGTAAGCTAGAAAACTTAAGGATTAGGTCCTGGCAGACCTGTATTCTGGTAATTTATTTAGATTCTGGTCATAGGACAGATTCACTGGTTGTTTACTTCTGATATTTTAGATCTACTACTTGATAGAGATCCAGGATATGCACGAAGTTTAGTCAAAACAGTTTCTTAGGAACAGTTTGTCCAGAAGTTATGGTCTTGATGGTAGTATAAATGAGCAACTGCATAAAATTTGGTTGAACATAGCTGTGATTTTTCACTCAACACTCAAACAACTTAATATCAGTGCAAAAAGGTAGATACTTTTCTAAGTTGGACAGAGCATTTGCTAGAGTAAAACCATTGTTTTGCTACCTATATAAAGAAAGACTAACCCTTAGACTTCTATCAAATGGGTAGAAGTTGACTTTTACCTGTTAGATAATATCCTTGAGATTAAGGTTTAAGTGTAAACATGTCCACTACTGATGTGGATTCTAGATGAGTTGAAGGTGCCAATGTTTTTGTGGAAGACACTATTCTTTTTTGAGAAAGTAATGAAATGACCAATGTATCTTATTGGGTACCAGAGCTGCAAGAGTTAGGAGGCACCAAAATATCATCATGGTGATAACAGTAAACTCTACTGATTTTGATCCTATTTACACCATAAAGCTTAGTTATTCTTAGCTCTAGTGTTCCTCAGAAATTCACAAAATGGGCTTCTTAGAGAGATTTAAGAATGCTATGGAAAAAAAAAAAAAGATGACTGTTTCCATTTTTTTTTCTCTCTCTCTTTTAATCGTATGGAAACCATGATCTGGGGAAATCCTCTTTGTCTGTTGCTATGTACATTTAGAAAACAAGGAAGGTGAAATTCTTGAAACAAAATGCATTTTCTTCACCTTCTAATGCCTTTTCCTTTCTTGCAGAACATATGGGTATCTCAGGCTTGCTTCCAAATATGAATATTGATTGAGAGGTTCTCATCAATAGATAGATCTATGAAGTTTCTGTGTAGGTAGATGAGGAAATGAAGCCTGAGTCTTCTTATTTAATCATCTTTGGACAGGAAAATTACTTCAGAATGATCTTATTTGGATTTAAGTGAACTGTAATGCTAGATTTTGTTGTTTGTAGAAATTTAATGTTTCATAGAAAAATGGTTCTGCATTACCTGTTCTATAACATGATCAAAAAGATGATGCTTGTGGGTGAGATGACAGATTCAAAGCTGAATGTTAGTGAGGGTTGAATGCAGTAAGAAAAGAAGATAACTAAGTCCCTGTACTACTTATTGGTCTGAAATCTACCTGTTGACTCCATAACCAGAGTTTTCTGTACATGCCAGTCAATTTCTCCTACAAACAGACCCTTAACTCTTAAGACAGAACTTTTTTTTTTCATATAGAATAGCAAACACATTTATTACACTATGAATGAGGCTTATTTGCCTTTCTGGACTTTGATCTTCCACAGATAGAACTTCAGCCTTCATTTATATTTCAAATGCTATCCCCTTTCCTAGTTTCCTCTCCAAAAATCCCCTATACCCTCCCCAAACCACCCATTTCCACTTCCTGGCCCTGGCATTCTCCTATACTGGGGCATAGAATCTTCACAAGATCAAGTGCCTTTCCTTCCATTAATGACCGACTAGGCCATCCAATGCTAAAAATATGCAGCTAGAGACATGAGTACCACCATGGGTTTTCTTTGATGGTTTAGTCCCAAGGAGCTCTGGGGGTACTGCTTAGTTCATATTGTTCCTCCTATAGGGCTGCAGACCCCTTCAGGTCCTTGGGTACTTTCTTTAGCTCCTTCATTGGGGACCCTGTGTTCCATCAAATAGATGACTGTGAGCAGCCACTTCTGTATTTGCCAGGCACTGGCATAGCCTCACAGGAGACAGCTATATCAGGGTCCTGTCAGTAAAATCTTGTTTGCATATACAATAGTGTCTGGGTTTGGTGGTTGTTTATGGCATGGATCCCCAGGTGTGGCAGTCTCTGGATGGTCATTCCTTCAGTCTCAGAGCTTTTTTCCTAAAACAAACACACATATATTAAATTTTTCCAAACAGATGTTTTGTTGCTACATTTACCTAACCTTATTGACAACATAAATTAAGTGTAAAGGGTCTCTTATTGCAAATTAATGCTGACATTGATGATAAATTATTGTGGAGAAGAAGACCTGCCTCTCCATCCTAACAGCCACATCATTCTTATTTAATACAGTCCTCGCAGAGGATTCATATCAGATAAAACAAAACAAACAGACTAAAATTTGCATTGTCACAATAGATGGGTTAAATAACTACTGCCATTATCACCCAACAACAAAACTGCATAAAGCAAGAACACTCCCTACTCTGTACTAACTTCACAACTCTTCAAACATAGAAATAAAGCACAAAAAGATATGTAAAAATTACACAAATTTAATTTTACTATTTTAAAAATAATCAATTGCCACATAAAGAAAACAAAGAAATAGATGAATGAAATAAGAAATAATTCAGTATATGCACAAAATGTTTAGTAAAATGAGTGAAAACTTTTTTTCTATGTTGAAAAAATTATCAGGAAAATTAAATACTAATTTTCTCTTTCCTAGCAAGTAAATTGCACATATCCTCTTGGTTAGAGATGGACCCCTGCTCACTTCCCCTTCTGAGTTCAGGGCTTCCATCTGTCTAGAACCAGTTCAAGACTTGAGCCATAGTCTCTTTGAGTCCACACATGCATAAGTCCTGTTGTCCTGTTGTGGCTGGAAGATAGTGTCTCCTTTGAGTCATGCATCCATTCTGTTATTTTGTTTTACCATCTCCTCTTCAGCATAGCCACATGTCACTAGTAGTCACTTGATTGTCTGTTCCTTTTACAGAAAAATATCAGTTTAGTCCTAGAACCCATGGCATATACAGTCTTAGGTTCTTGACCACACATTAGCAATGTTAGGTAAGGGTTCCATCACATAGAGTAGTCCTTAATATAACCCAAAAGTGGCTGGAAACTTTCACGTTATTTGTGTCACTACTGGATCAGTACATCTTGCAGACAGATTCCTGTTGTATGTAGGCCACATCTTATATTGCTGAGAGATGTTGATGATCACTTTTATCCTCTTGTGCTGTGGAAAATCTTCCAGCAGCAGTCAGTAGGGGTGAAGCTCCTAGTTAGGCAGAATCTTGAGTTCACTGTGTGTTTAATGGCATATGCAAGTGTTGCCTTCAGCAGTAAGACTTTACCATCATGTTGTGGAGAGCTACTAATGCCCTTGCCTGTGGTTTGGGGCAGTCCCATGGGACTCAATCAATGATTCAACTATATGTAACTCCTTAGGGCAGTAGTTGTTTTACTTTGTTGCATAAACTGTCTAGCTGTGAACAAATCTCCCTATTATGTGGTGTCACCGTTTAGATTCCTTATATGTTTGTATATATTTTAGGTGGTTCATTGAATAGTAGTATTCCATATGGTCCTTCCAATGGTCTTGAATGCTCATATCATGGCAAATGGGATAACTTCAGAGCATTTCTAAACTGAAAAGCACAGCTGGATCAATCAGACAATTGAAGCAAATGGAAGGGAAAGAAAGCTGAAAGAAAAGTCAAGAGTCCTTATTATAGAACTGAAATAGAATTTTAAGGTACATTTAATTTGTATTTCCCTGTTGCCAAAAATACTGAATAATTGTAACATATTGTTCTTGATCTGTATTTATTCACTTTAGAATTCTGTGTTTTACTTTAATAAGTGTTTGTTTAGCCTTTTAAAAAATTCTTTGGGTAGATGATAAATGTTGATGTCATGGAAAGGGAGCGTTTTTAACTGGAAATGCGAGTATGAACTGTTATATCCACTAACTAAATCAGTATGAATGTTTCTCTATATAAACTTCCTTGGATCTTAGATATACTACTCTTGGGCATACAACCAATGAACTTTCTATCCTGTTGCAGAGATAATTCCTCTTCTATGTTTATTGTTGCCAAGTGCACAGTTGCAAAGAAAGGAAAATAGGCAGCAGCTGAAGAATAGAAAAATAAATATGTGGTAGCTATACACAATAACATTTTATTTAGTTGTAAAAATATGGAATTAGGAGAAAAGGGTAATAACTGAAATTGGTTCACCAATTTAGGCAACCCAGATTCAGGAAGAAAAATAGTATAAGTTCTCTCCTACATGAACATTTTTCTCCTATGCTTATGTGTCTTTGTTTATGCATGAGTAAACATTCATACAGACCAGAAACTAGGGGGAAAACTTATATTAGAAAGGTGTTAAGGAAGAGGGGTAGTTGTGACTATTAGAAAATATTTGAAATAATAATCAATGGGTAGCCCTGAGTGTGGGAAGGATTAAGTAAAGATGGAAAGTTAAAGCTAAATATGTTGGATAATGCTAGCAGCTAACCTAACTTGAAAACTGATTTTTTTTAAATGGCTGTTGCTAAAAGTAATCAACAGATTAAGTGAAATCACAAATGTATTCTTTGTGGAACTGTAAAGCAATAACAACAAAAGTCCTAAACTCCATATGAAAGAAATAAACAAAAGGAAGATAATGGAGGGATCATTTATCTTGACATCAAATTATGCTATAGAGCCATAGATACAAAGGCAACATGATACTGGCACATAATAAAACATGTAAAACAGTGAAATAGAATAGAGGACCCACAACTAAGGCCACACACCTATGACCACTGAATATCTATTAAAGTGTTAAAAGCACACAAAAGGGGGAAAGAGAGAAAGAGAGAGAAAAAGACAGAGAGACAGAGAAACAGAGAGAGACACACACAGAGACAGAGAGATACAAAGAGAGACAGAGACAGAGAGTCTCATTAAACAAATGTTGTTGGCAAATCTAGATTTCAAATAAATAAATAAATAACAAGAAAGTTAGTTCCACATTTTTCACCCTGAAAAGAAATAAATGCAAAATCAATACTATAAAAAAACAGAATGCTAACATAGATAAATGCTGCAACATTTAGACATAAGTAAGACCTTCCTGAATAAGATTTTAATAGCTTAGGAATCAGTCTCGAAATTGTTCAATATCCTTAGTTTTCAACATTAGAAATAAAAACTAAAATTAAATTGAGTTTTTTGTCTGATGCTAACCACAATAGTTATCATAACAAAAATAAACGGCAACACTTGTTGAGGAAAAGACGTAAGAAGAGGCATTCTTATCCACATCTGTGGGATTGTAAACCCACACAGCCAGTGCATGAAAAAAGAAGGAGGAGGAGGAGGAGGGGGTGGAGGAGGAGGAGGAGGAAGAGGAGGAGGAGAGGAAGAAGACAAAGAAGGAGAAGGAGAAGGAGAAGGAGAAGGAGAAGGAGAAGGAGAAGGAGAAGGAGAAGGAGAAGGAGAAGGAGAAGGAGAAGGAGAAGGAGAAGGAGAAGAAGAAGAAGAAGAAGAAGAAGAAGAAGAAGAAGAAGAAGAAGAAGAAGAAGAAGAAGAAGAAGAAGAAGAAGAAGAAGAAGAAAGAAGAAGAAGTCAAACCTATGCAGTAGTCACAAATTATATCTATGATTTCAGCATACTTAAAAATAAATGAAAGATTGCATGTTAGGAAAGGTTACATAACAGATTGTAGGTGACTTTGCCTATCCACAAGAGTTTCTTCTATTTGTTTATTTGTTTGCAGAAGGAAAAAGTCATTTCTGGACTACCATACATAGCAATTCTCCCATTCATTGTCATTTCAGACGTAATACTTCTTGATAAATTAATCTACCTTCAATTTTAGTGATTCATACAAAAAAGCAGCAATTAATTTTGTTCTGAATTCTGACTACTCTAAAATGCTTTTAAACTAGTGAACAGTTTTACAGAAAGAAATCATTCCTTTTCAGACTAACATTATGAAGCATTTGGAGTTGGTATTCATTAAAAATCACTTTATTAATAAATCTTCAAAATTAACATAGTAGGTTTAATTTTTTTTCTGGAAGCTCTAAATTTTCTCAAATATGAAATGAACAATTGGTAACTGTTTATTTATGGTTGTCACATCTATGCTTATTTTTATAAGATTATAAAAGTGGCATATACTTGGAATAGTGGCTGTTATCCATGGATTCAGGAAGTGAAGATAGGTGGACCACAAATTTAAGGACTGTCTGGGATACAGAGAGGAAGCTTATCTTAAAAATTGTAAGAAATAAGGAGAAGAAAAATAAATTTTAAAATAGTGTTCTGAAACATGCCTTTAACTTGCTGAGTTGCATAAATAGTCATAATCCTCATATTTTAGATTTTTTCAGTGTACATGGGGTACAGTGTGATGGTTCATACAGGTTTGCATTGTAGAATGAATAAATCAAGCTAATTTGCATTCCTATCACCCAATCCACCTCTTTTTTGTGTGTTGAGAATGTTTAAACTACTCTCTTCTTGCTATTTTAAGGTATATATTATCATTAATTATGCTCACATGCTGCACAAAACAATTCCAAAACTCATTTCTGCTTTTCAACTGAAACTTTGTATTCTTTTAAGAACACCATTTTGTTCCAATTCCAAACTCCCCTAATTTCTGCTACCTTTCTATTTTATACCTCCATGAGTTTGCTTTTAGGCTTCATATATAAGAGTGTACAATGATTGGGTTATAAAATACCCAATCTCAAAAACTTCAGGCGTTTATGAAGACCCTAACTAATTATCCAATAATTAAGAAGTGACTGGACAGGGCAGATGGTATAGTGTTTAAGTGTATATATGGCCCTTGCACAGGACCTGAGTTCATTTCATAGCATTCATGTCTCGTAAAGCCAAATGGCCAGTAACTGATGTTCTAGGCTATGATAGTTTTTATACAAACTGTCTCCAAAGGCCCCCAGGAAGAAGCACTATTATTAGGGGTATCTTTGTTGGAGCAGATGCTGTGAATTGCCCTGGCACTGTTTGTATTAGGATGTTAGTTCTGTTTCCTCAAGAGGGACTGCCTGGACAAGGAGTGTATCAAATACTCAGGTGATTTCATGGGAACTGTCTCCCCATTAACTGGTCAAATAAAGGCTAGAGCCTGTGATTGAGCAATGGAAGGGAAAGGTGTGACTGGAAGTTTTAGACTGGAAGAGATGAAAGTGGATAAGTAAGTTGAAAGAAGATGGATCAGAACTATGTAGCCTGGAGGAGCCCCAAGTAGCAAAGGATCTCATAGTTGGGAAATAGAGTAGTGTAGTGATATATCTGCCTAATCTAGGCATGCAGCTTAATAAATATTATAACTGAGTTGTGTGTTCTTTGCATGAGCTTATTGGGGTTGGGGATTTACTATCAGAAAAGATGTGCCTTTGTCGATGGAAGTGTGTCACTAGAGGTGGGCTTTGAGATTTCAAAAGCTCAATCCAAGCCCAGTGGCTTATTCCTTCTTCCTGCTGACTGTTCATACAGATGCAGAATACTTGGATCTTTCAAACCTCAAATCCCACCCACAGTGGTTTGTCTGCCACTGATGTTTCCTGCCATGATGGTAATGGACTAAACCTCTGAACCTGTAAGAGCCCCAATTTAATGTTTTCCTTTATAGGTTTGGTTATGCTGTTTCTGGTATTCTGTTCTTGTATTGGTTCAGTACCACAATGCTCCCTTTCCTCTCTTTTGGAATGGATACATCCTGTGCTTCTTTGTGCTGGAAGTACACAATCTGTTTTTTAACTTTTCTTTTTATAGTGAATTAGAGGTAAAAGATTCCCATGAGTCTCAGAAGAGACTCGGAGCTTTGAACGTTTAAGCAATATTATGACTGTTATGAACTATGCTAACTTTTGATGCTGCACTGAATCCATTTTGTATTGTGATATGTCTATAAACCTATTGGTTCCAGAGAATAAAATGTAGTGGTTTGAATGAAAATGGCTCCCATGGGCTCATAGGGAGTGGCATTATTAGAGGTGTAGCCTTGTTGGGGGAAGTGTGCCACTGTGGGTGGGATTTGAGGTTTTAGAAGCTTAAGCCGGGTCTAGTGGCTTTTTCCCTCTTCTGCTGCCTGCTGATCTAGATATAGAACTCTTGGCTTCTTCACTAAATCATGTCTGCTTGGATGTTACCATGCTTACTGCCATGATGGTAAAGGACAAAACCCCTAAACTTTTAAATTAAATGTTTTCATTTACAAGAAGTGTCATTGTCATTGTGTCTTCACAACAAGAGACACCCTATCTAAGATGAAAGGAATGTAAGCTGATACCCTCTTCTCAGTGTTGCAGGCACTTAGACATCCCCACAGAAACACACATAATTAAGTGTATTTTGAGTAGTTTTGTGGCCTATTGTTTATTTCTTTCAGTACATACTCTGATATCTTTAAAAGACTGGGTTATATGGGATAGGTTACCATAATCGAGTTGTTTTGTTGATGAGTATTTTGTTTTTCATAGGTTTTAAAATGAACAACTTACCTGTTTATACAACTAGTAAAGGAAACATGGGATTCCTGCTGTTGAGAAAGGTTAGCCATAAAGAAAATATATTGTCTTTGGGGAGGACTCAGGTTCAATTTCCTGCACCATAAGGTGATTCCCAATCATCTGTAACTACAGTTCCAGTTGATCCAATGTCCTCAGCTTACCTCTATGGGGCCCAAGCACATACATAGTTTGTATAAATATTCAGGTAACATATTCACATGTAAAATAAAATTAATAATTGTATTCTTTTCTTAAAGAAACAGGATCCAAACCAAACCAAAGTGTATCTTGATGAATTGGATGGTTTTTCTCCCTCACATAGATTGCCACAATACATTGTATCAAATTTCTAATTTGTATACTTTTATTCATATAAATTCTTTATATGTAGTAGAGACTAACCTCGAATTCCTGATCATTTTCCCTTTATTTCTTTTTTCTTTCTTTCTTTCTTTTTTTCTTTTTTTTTTTTCTTCCGAGACAGGCTTTCTCTGTGTAGTCCTGGCTATCTTGGAACTCACTCTGTAGACCAGGCTGGCCTTGAACTCAGAAATCCATCTGCCTCTGCCTTTCTGCCTATATTTCCAAGTTCTGAAAGTTCTGAAACTCCAAGTAGTTGCCAACCAGTTTGTCCTTACTTTATGATCATTTGCGGCTTACTCATAATATTTCAACAGAACAAAAAGATTCAGTCTTCTTTACATTTGCCTTGTAATATTATTCTAATACTCCATACAGTGATTTTGCTTCAGTGATATAATAATTGAACCAGTATCAGCTTCAACTTTTTGCTTTACTGACAAATTCTCAGGTTTATATCATAAAAATAAACCAGTATGTATCTAAAGAGACATCCCCAGGGTGTATAGAAGAAACCTAACAGAATTATAACACTATAACAAGGTACAAGCTGATTTTGTTTAATGTTCAATAATTAAATATTGATTAACAGAAATCAAAAACCAAATCTTTCAAAATATAGACTTGTAGAGCCCAATCCCAGTGGATACAACTATAAAAAAGCCTCCATACCTGAATCTCAGAGAAGTTTGTGAAAGAAGAGGAAAAAATATTGTAGAAAGAAGATTATTAGGTAATGTGCCTTGAGACTGTGTCTCTTGGTAATGTAAGAAAGTAAACCTATAATCTGAGACCAATATAACAGCCTAAGCATGTGAAACACATGGACAACGACAAAAGGCATATCAAAGTGTGTGAATGAATGAAGAGTCAATGAGCCCTCAACCATACATGAATAACTATAGGCAACTTAGAAATACTGACAGTCTTCTCTTGGGAACGGCACATTAATTGCTTGCTTGATATCAAATTATCAGCCCTGAAAATCTACATAAAAGTAATATTATAGAGACTGAGCCAGTCACATGCATGTAACTACAGTTTATAATAGTTAATGAAAAAAGAGGCCATGACTTCGAAAGAGAGCAAGCAGTATATTTTGAGATGGTTTGGAAGTAGGAAAAAGAAAGAATCATGCAATTATAAGCTCAAAAATAAGTGAAAAACACAAAGTAGAAGCAATTTGGATCATAAGACCTATTGTCTAAGCAGGATACTGCTGTGTAGATAGACTAACTTGAAGGCATTAATAATCAATGGTGGTATTATTATTAATTATTTGTGTAAGTGTTATTAATTAATATAAAAATGTTGGTAATGAATAGAAACTTTGGTGATGGTACCTAGTGGAGAAAGCATGCTACTGCGAAGATTGATTTGGGGACAGTATTTTGCCTTGGGAGTCATTCTGGTTTACTATTGCTATTTTCCTGCTGCCATGATGTAAGTACCCTGATCATATACTGTTGCTGTAATGACTTCATTCTATACTGCAGGTTCAGAATAACTAAACCTGTCTGAGAATGGGTTGAAACTTCTGAAACTGGGCACTAAAAAAAAAAAAAAAAATCTTTCCTCACTCAGTTGTTCCACTGTGATAAAGTCTGAAAAGTTCAGTCTAGTCAGAGTTTTGTTTACCAGATTTATTCACTTGTCACTGTAAAGGTTAGCCTGTGATGTTATAAATGACAGTATCTTTGTTGGGAAGTTATTTACTACTCTCCTATACACTCTGTATCTGTATACCCCACTGTCTTCATCTACTGCTGTGGTCAGAAGCTTAGTTCTCATTACAAGATCATACAAATGCCTCTTCTGCAAAGCTCAGTTGGCATCTGGGCATGATTGGAGAAGGCACCATTCCTGGTTTTCAAGTAGCCATCTTATTTTGGTGGTCTTGCATAAAGAAAAGCAAGAAAAATAAGAACATGAATATTTTAATGTTTCTTCGAAAGAAAGTTTAATTCATTAAGATTCCATCTTTTTGTCCTAATTATCTCTTTTTTACAAAGTATCATCTTCTCAATCTATTAGCCACTATCTTCATTAGTTAAGCTATGTTCTTGATAGTCTTTTGTATCAAGAGGAATAAGGATCATGGGACTCTCATATATGTATCAACCCATTTCTTCCAACAATGTATAAGCAATTCTACCTTGATTGAATGTGACACCATGGATCAGAGAAGGAATGTGGTATATAAGGTGAGGAAGACTATGTGGTCTGAGCAAGGATGAAGACTTCGTACTGTGGCTCTTTTTATTTATTTTATTTTATTTTATTTTTATTTTTTGCAGGGGAGCACATACACTCCTATCAGTAATCCCTCACCCAATCTCAATAAGCAAGCCCAAAACACCCATTGGGTTTCTATTCAGAACTTTAGTGAGATTCCTTGGTTTGTTTTTGCAACCTTAGACAGAAAGGTAAGATTGTTCATAAATCCCTAGGAAGGGATTTGAGCAATACTTGATGTGATAAACAGGGTTTGAAATAATGGAGATGAGTTTTGGAGGAGCAATTGTCTTTTCCCTGATATAATGAATGAAATGAACAACTAAAGATAAATTTTGAAGAGAGGGATGGCAGGGCTTGGAGTCAAATGTAGCTACTAAGGCCATTCCTTACTGTGTATTAGGTAGTAGTAGTGACATGGGCAGTTCAGAGGGCAGTGAGATGTGTAAAGAAGGGAAGGACACTGGTCATGGTATGACAGACTTGTTCTAGGCCTTATGGAATGGTAAACCCGTTGGTAGGTAGGTTAAGTACAGAGAATAAAGGAATGCTTTGATAATAGCTTAAAGATTAAAGCAGACATAAAAAGCCATTGAGGGCAGAAGTGTCACCAATGAAGGCTGGAAGCTTTTATGGGTAAATGGAAATCTGTTTGAGGCTTTTGAATTTGGTAGTTTAGAAGGAGACAGATTGTGTGAAGAAAGACTTCAAACAAGAGTACAGGAGTACAGTACCATTGACACTTGAATTTTACTATATTTTTTATTTTTCCATTCAAACATGGTTTATATTTTAGTTACTTGTAGTCAATAGGATTCCTTGTGAGTGTGTGCACATATGTGTTGAAAATTTTTAATCAATTTTTTATACAGTATATTCTGATTACTGTTTCCCCTCCCCAAACTACTCCCCAAATCACTCTGGCCTTCTCACCTTCCTACATGAAGACATTTTCTTTTTCTCTCTCAGGAGAGATCAAACATAAATCTAAGATAAAATAAGGTATTGAAAACAATGAACCAGAACAGAACAAAACAT